>NC_060188.1:27282082-27519582 GCF_021184085.1 Oncorhynchus gorbuscha | reverse complement strand
CTCTCTCCAGAATGCAATTTCTCCACCAATTTGTGTGCATTTATTGAATGGTTTGCCCTTTGATTGCTAGTGTCTATAAATTACCCATTAGGCTACTTCAGAACAGCCTCAATTCATCGGGGCAGGGACTCTACAAGGTGTCCAAAATGTACCATGTTGATTCGTATGCTTCTCACAGTTGTGTCAAGTTGGCTGGATGTCCTTTGGGTGGTGGACTATTCTTGACACACACAGGAAACTGTTGAGTGTGAAAAACTTTTTGACACAAACCAGTACACCTGGAACAAAGACCATACCACTTTCAAAGGCACTTTAAACATTTGTCTTGCCCATTCACCCTCTGAATGGCACACATACACAGTGTCACCTGTCTCCACCCCCCTCCAGGTGTCGCCTATCTTCCTCATTATCTCCTGTGTATTTATACCTGTGTTCTCTGTTTGTCTGTTACCAGTTCGTCCTGTCTTGTCAGGTCTTACCAGCGTGTTTTCCGGTCTCCCTGCTTTCTCAAATTCTGTTTCCTAGTTTCCCCGATTCTGACCATTCTGCCTGCCCTGACTCCGAGCCTGCCTGCCGTTCTGTACCTGCCTGACACTGACCCGTTTACGAAACTCTGCCTGTCCTGACCCCATGCCTGCCAGCTTTTCTGTACTTTATTGACTCTTCCCTGGATTACAGACCTCACTGGGCAGCAGTTCACAACCATAATCTCCCAGCCTACCCCAGTGTCCCGAGAACCACGATTACCTCCTGCGGAGCGCTACACTGGAGATTACGGAACCTGCCGGGCTTTTCTCACCCAGTGCTCCCTCATTTTCGAGCTGCAGCCTACTTTGTTCTGCTCGGACCGCTTGAGGATAGCGTACATCATAACGCTGACGTCCGGGAGGGCACTCGCCTGGGCCACGACGGTGTGGGAGCAACTGTCCACTGTCTGCCTCAGTCTGAAGAAGTTTGTGGCGGATATTCGTAAGGTGTTTGATTCTCTGTTGTCCGGGAGAGAGGCTCCTCGTAAGCTGCTCCAGCTAATTCAAGACTCCCATAGTGTGGCAGACTACGCACGTTGGAGGCTGAGAGAGCATGGAACCCGGAAGCATTGTTTGACATGTTCCTTCACGGATTATCGGAGGTGATCAAAGATGAGCTTGCAGCCCGGAAGCTGGCCATGGACCTTGACTCCCTCATACTCTTTGTAGCTCCCTTCAGTAACCACGAGCACAACCGTTCCTTGATTTTAACTGGCAGCTTTATTCTGTAGTTTTAGTCAGAATTATCACCTTCCGTGAGAACTATAAAGTAAATGAAAAATACAGTTAAGCACACTCTTACAACCTCATCTTACGAGTGACTTATTAGCTTGGTATAACTCTGAAGTGCTTACATACATAACAGTTTAACGGGCGTTATAACGGGTTCAGAATAAACACATGAATAAAGGAAAAAAATACCTCATCGGCTGCTTATTACAGAAGGGAGGAAATCAAACTTCACACTTATTATTCCTGGCATCAATTCACACTTCATCCTAACATACACTCTTCAACCTTTATGAACTACACCCGATGACATGAAAACTTAGCTAACGCAGCGCAGGATTGCCTTCCCTCCAAAAGTGTGTTGCTACAATAAGGATCCCCTTTACAACAGTATTAGCTATGTAGTTCCGCTTGTATTATGATTTCCCCCGCACAGCGGACACGTAAACAATTCAAACAAAAGACAACGACATAACCTGTAAGTCTAACTGTCAGTTACACTCTTGACCATCCAGATTGATGGGTGGCTTTGTGAACGTAGGAGGGAGAAGGAATCTGTGCCGTCACCCTCGTTCATCCTCGATTCCCACCTCGCCCCCGAAGTCTCCAGCAGAGTGCTTGCGCTGACTCCACACCCAGAGCTATCTATATTGTGGAGCTACGAGACATTTCGTAGCTACCTGCCCATTAAAAATCCAGGCTAATCAAGAAGGGGCGAGTACTCTGGTGGGTCATACGGATAACTTTTCCTCTCCCCTTACTCACACCCCTTTCCATGCCATCCTGTTGTGGTGGAACGGTTCAAAATTGCTCCGGGTACTCATCGACTCTGCGGCCGATGAGAGTTTTTTGGATACTACCCTGGCATCTGAGCTGTTCAACACCCCTCAGCCCCTCTCCATTCCAATGCACGTTAGAGTGCTGGATGGGCGCTCTATAGGCCGCGTCACTCACAATACCACTCCCATCAACCTACGAGTGTCAAGGAACCACAGCGAGGCAATCCAATTTATGCTGATTAAGTCACATTAAGTTCCCGCGGTATTGGGATTATCTTGGCTCCAGTGACACGATCCCATCATAAACTGGACTGCTGGTGCCATTATGGGCTGGTGCCATTACGGGATATCTTCCTGTGGGCTCAGAAGTTGCCCCGGACCTCTCCGCCATTTCCGCGGAGTACCAGGACTTCCGAGAGGTTTTCAGTAAGGCGTGGGCCACTTCACTTCCTCCGCACCGACCCTATGACTGCGGAATCGACCTTCCCCCCGCCACCGCCCCGGGGACAATTGTAGTCTCTGTCAGGTCCGGAGACCTACAGTTGAAGTTGGAAGTTTACTTACACTTAGGTTGGAGTCATTAAAACTAGTTTTTCAACCACTCCACAAATTTCTTGTTAACAAACTATAGTTTTGACAAGTAGGTTAGGACATCTACTTTGTGCATGACACAAGTCATTTTTCCAACAATTGTTTACAGACAGATTATTTCACTTATAATTTACTGTATCACAATTCAAGTGGGTCAGAAGTTGTCATACCACTAAGGAAGGAGGCACGTTCTGTCTCCTAGAGATTAACGCACTTTGGTGAGAAAAGTGCAAATCAATCTCAGAACAACAGCAAAGGACCTTGTGAAGATGCTGGAGGAAACAGGTTCAAAAGTATCTATATCCACAGTAAAACGAGTCCTATATCGACATAACCTGAAAGGGCGCTCAGCAAGGAAGAAGTGTAACGGCGTTCGTCTGTTGAAGGAGAGTCGGACCAAAATGCAGCGTGGTGGTTACTCATGTTCTTTAATGAAGAATAGTGATACATGAAAATAACTAATAAATATACAAAACAACAAACGGAACGTGAAAAACCTAATTACAGCCTATCTGGTGAACACTACACAGAGACAGGAACAATCACCCACAAAATACACAGTGAAACCCAGGCTACCTAAATATGGTTCCCAATCAGAGACAACGAGAATCACCTGACTATGATTGAGAACCGCCTCAGGCAGCCAAGCCTATGCTAGACACACCCCTAATCAACCACAATCCCAATGCCTACAAAAGACCCAATACGACAACATAATAAACCCATGTCACACCCTGGCCTGAACAAATAATTAAAGAAAACACAAAATACTAAGACCAAGGCGTGACAAGAAGCCACTTCTCCAAAACCGCCATAAAAAAAGGCAGTCTATGCTTTGAAATTGCACATGGGGACAAAGATCGTACTTTTTGGAGAAATGACCTCTGGTCTGATGAAACAAAAATAGAACTGTTTGGCCATAATGCCCATCTTTATGTTTGGAGGAAAGGGGGGAGTATTAAAGAACACCATCCCAAACGTGAAGCACGGGGATGGCAGCATCATGTTGTGGGGGTGATTTGCTGCGGGAGGGACTGGTGCACTTTACAAAATAGATGGCATCATGAGGTAGGAAAATTATGTCCATATATTGAAGCAACATCTCAAGACTACAGCCAGGAAGTTAAAGCTTGGTCGCAAATGGGTCTTCCAAATGGACAATGACCCCAAGCATCCTTCTGTAGCTCAGTTGGTAGAACATGGCGCTTGTAACGCCAGGGTAGTGGGTTTGATCCCCGGGACCACCCATACGTAGAATGTATGCACACATGACTGTAAGTCGCTTTGGATAAAAGCGTCTGCTAAATGGCATATATTATTATTATTATTATTATTATTATTATTTCCAAAGTTGCGGCAAAATGGCTTAAGGACAACAAAGTCAAGGTATTGGAGTGGCCATCACAAAGCCCTGACCTCAATCCTATAGAACATTTGTGGGCAGAACTGAAAAAGCGTGTGCGAGCAAGGAGGAGGTCTACAAATCTGACTCAGTTACACCAGCTCTGTCCCGAGGAATGTGCCAAAATTTACCCAACTTATTGTGAGAAGTTTGTGGAAGGCTATCCGAAATGTTTGACCCAAGTTTAACAGTTTCAAGGCAATGCTACCAAATACTAATTGAGTGTTTGTAAACTTCTGACCCATTGGGAATGTGATGAAAGAAACAAAAGCTGAAATAAATCATTCTCTCAACTATTATTCTGACATTTCACATTCTTAAAATAAAGTGGTGATCCTAACTGACCTCAGACAGCGACTTTTTACGAAGATTAAATGTCAGGAAGGTGTATGTAAACTTCCGACTTCAACTGTCAGTAGAGGACTCCCAAGCTGCAGGGTGTATCCGTCCTTCTGGCACAGGATTCATCTTTGTGGAGAAGGACAAAACTTGCACCCGTGCATCAACACCCAGTGCCTCAATGACATCACGGTGATGAATCACTACCCGCTATCACTTATCGCATCGGCCTTTGAGCCACTCCAGGGGTCCTTTGTTTTCTCCAAGTTGGACCTGTGGAACACCTACCATCTGGTGCAGATACAGCAAGGGGATGAGTGGGAGACTGCCTTTAACATGGCCAGCGGCCACTACGAATACCTGGTCATGCCATTTGGACTTACCAAGCACCTACTGTGTTCCAAGCCCTGGTTAATGACGTTCTCCTCGACATGTTTCGGTTAGTTTTCGTCTACCTCGATAACATCCTAGTTTTCTCCCACTCAGCCCAAGAACACGTGCTCCACGTCCGACAGGTCCTCCAGCGCCTCCTGGAGATGCAGCTTTTTATGAAAGCAGAGAAATGCGAATTCCATCGCTCTACCATCCCCTTCCTTGGTTACATCATCGCTGCAGGGAATGTACAGATGGATCCCGGGAAGGTGAGAACGGATGTGGATTGGCTCCAGCCTATGTCCAGAGTGCAGCTGCAACATTTCCTGGGATTTGCCATCTTCTATTGCCTCTTTATCCTGGCTTCCACCCTGTCTGCACTCACCTCTCCCAAGGTTCCATTCACATGGTTCCCAGCTGCTGACCGGGCGTTACAGGGACCTCAAGCACCCCTTCACAACTGCTCCTATATTGGTTTGGATGCTGATGCTTCGGATGTCGGAGTGGGGGCTGTCCTGTCCCGGCGCTCTGCCCTGGATTATAATGTTGTGGATGTTCAGAATGACACAATTTAATGTGTACAATCACCATCACTATACTGAGAGCGTGTCTGTTTCTAAACTGACCTTATTTTTATTTTATAAAAAATATGTCGTGTAATTTTGGGTGGCCTAATACTACACCACTAGCAATGAGGAAGTGAATCACAGCTGGGTTAAGTTTCTCAAAAACAAGCCAAATCAAAAACACCCTTCTAGAACATGACATATAACATAATCAATTAAGAACTCACCCAAAAAGTGTCTGGACCCTTCTAGAACATAATAATTAACATAAACAATGAAGAACTCCCCCATTGAAAAGGCAATTGGGTTCTCTCCACAGCTCCACCAATCTGTCTTCCATCACATCGATCCACACAGGTGAGTGTTGTTCTTGCTTTCCTCTTCGCCATCATTGTTTTGGTCTCACATGCTGAATGCTCATTGGCTATTGGCAGCAGTCCTTGCCAAATCAAATCAAATTGTATTTGTCACGTGCAGTGAAACGCTTACTTACAAGCCCTTAACCAACAATGTAGTTTTAAGAAAAATGCCTTCATAAAATACATAAATAAAAGAAACAATTAAAGAGCAGCAGTGAAATAACAATAGTGAGGCTATATACAGGGTGTACCGGTACAGAGTCAATGTGGAGGCTATATACAGGGTGTACCGGTACAGTCAATGGGAGGCTCTATACTGGGTGTACCGGTACAGAGTCAATGGGAGGCTCTATACAGGGTGTACCGGTACAGAGTCAATGGGAGGCTATATACAGCGTGTACCGGTACAGAGTCAATGTGGAGGCTATATTCAGGGTGTACCGGTACAGTCAATGGGAGGCTCTATACAGGGTGTACCGGTACAGAGTCAATGGGAGACTATATACAGGGTGTACCGGTACAGAGTCAATGGGAGGCTCTATACAGGGTGTACCGGTACAGAGTCAATGGGAGGCTCTATACAGGGGTACAGAGTCAATGGGAGGCTCTATACAGGGTGTACCGGTACAGAGTCAATGGGAGGCTATATACAGGGTGTACCGGTACAGAGTCAATGGGAGGCTCTATACAGGGTGTACCGGTACAGAGTCAATGGGAGGCTATATACAGGGGGTACCGGTACAGAGTCAATGTGGAGGCTACATACAGGGTGTACCGGTACAGAGTCAATGTGGAGGCTATATACAGGGTGTACCGGTACAGAGTCAATAGGAGGCTCTATACAGGGTGTACCGGTACAGAGTCAATGGGAGGCTCTATACAGGGTGTACCGGTACAGAGTCAATGTGGAGGCTATATACAGGGTGTACCGGTACAGAGTCAATGGGAGGCTCTATACAGGGTGTACCGGTACAGAGTCAATGGGAGGCTCTATACAGGGTGTACCGGTACAGAGTCAATGGGAGGCTCTATACAGGGTGTACCGGTACAGAGTCAATGGGAGGCTCTATACAGGGTGTACCGGTACAGAGTCAATGGGAGGCTCTATACAGGGTGTACCGGTACAGAGTCAATGGGAGGCTCTATACAGGGTGTACCGGTACAGAGTCAATGGGAGGCTATATACAGGGTGTACCGGTATAGAGTCAATGGGAGGCTCTATACAGGGTGTACCGGTACAGAGTCAATGGGAGGCTCTATACAGGGTGTACCGGTACAGAGTCAATGGGAGGCTATATACAGGGTGTACCGGTACAGAGTCAATGGGAGACTCTATACAGGGTGTACCGGTACAGAGTCAATGGGAGGCTCTATACAGGGTGTACCGGTACAGAGTCAATGGGAGGGGGCAACGGTTAGTCGAGGTAAATGAGGTAATATGTACATGTAGGTAGAGTTATTAAAGTGACTAGGCATAGATAATAACAGAGAGTAGCAGCAGCAGCGTAAAAGACGGGGGGACAATGCAAATAGTCTGTGTAGCCATTTGATTAGATGTTCAAGAGTCTTATGGCTTGGGGGTAGAATCTGTTTAGAAGCCTCTTGGACCTAGACTTGGCGCTCAGGTACCGCTTGCCATGCGGTAGCAGAGAGAACAGTCCATGACTAGGGTGGCTGGAGTCACGTTGTAGCAGTGCCCATACTTGAAGATGCACATCCAAAATGTCTGACATGTCCAAAAATTATAGGGACATCCGACATGGGTCTGGAGAACAGAACAGCCATCATCAGTGCGTCCTTGGCCCACTCAAACTACCCGACATACTGATTCTAGCCCAAGTTCATAGGATTTCACCCTAATCGTGAAAATTCATCTGGGACTGCAAAAAGTTGGAAAATCTGTGGCAAAATTGTGAAGTGTATGTGCGGCATAAGCTCAGGCAACCCAATTTGAAGAAGACGACAACGCTCTGATCATTGGCTGTTCACTCCCAATCCATTGGAATCCCCACCCCGTTGACTACTTTAAAATGGTGGAATCCCTCAATGGCAATGTCCATGCTGAAATGTGTTATATACATCTAAAGTCCTCTATCTCAATGAGACAACCACTAACAGTCATGATTACATAGAACAAATATATGCACAAGCAGTTTACCCCTTGTACACATCTTCCCCGGTGGTGTCAGTCAGAGCCTCACACACCTTCTCCCTCATCACCCTCCCCTCTTCTCCCTTATCCTCCCTTCTCCATCCTCCTCCCTATCCCCTCCCATCTACTTACCCTAGGAGCCACGGCAACAACAGAACATAAGTTATGCAACAACGTGTCAGACAGGTGGAATAATGAAGCAGTAGTTTGAGGCATAATGCATTACAATAATTTATCAACACTGGCATTGCATACACTGAGCTGTTCCCCTCATCTTTCTACCTCTACCTCCCTGCTCTTGGTTTTCACTGTGTTATGGAGCTTAGAAATGTTTGGAAACGTTTGTTTGTTCTAGTCTATGTTTTTAGGTGTAAGCACCTTGAGGCTTGCATTTATTATATGTGTTATTTGGAGTACTGCAGTGCTTTCTGTATTCCAATCAAAAGTTTAGCTACAACAGTGGAGACACGACTGCATATGCCAGGGGCTGTTTGGTAGTTCCACGTTAGAAAAAGTATCAGAACTCAAAACGTATGATGATGGCTGTGTGACTGCAGGTGCAGATCGTCCCGAGATCCTCAATTTCACCATCTGAATAAGAATGAGTTGCAAGCAGGCCTAGCTGCCCCATCCATACACTGACGCAAGTACGCACGCACACACACACACACACACGCACGCACGCACACACACACACACACACACACACACACACACACACACACACACACACACACACACACACGCACGCACGCACGCACGCACGCACGCACGCACGCACGCACGCACGCACGCACGCACGCACACACACACACACACACACACACACACACACACACACACCCACCCACTCCCACACCCACCCACCCACTCCCACACCCACCCACATCACTCACACGGATCCCTTGACCCCATCTTCCATCTCTATTCATACATGACAGCAGGTGGGAAATGACATTTGCATCACAACCCCCATCTCACCTTACAGTCTCTGCACATCACACATGACACATGAATAGAACAAAGCTAGAAAACGAACATATACTGATCAGTGGCGGTCAGCGCCGTTTAAGATGAGAGAGGACCGTTTTTTTTCATGAGCATGGCCTTAATTCTATTACAGCATATTGGATAACTCTCGTTCATATTCAATTCAACCAGTTCAATGTAACAGCGATAGGTTTAGGTATCAATGGCATGCGTACTGGGAGCGGAGTCGGGTGCAGGAGAGCAGAGAGTTGTGAACAGGCGGCCACTTTAATGAGGCAGGAGAAACCAACAGAGGGACGGGACTGCATCAAAACCTCCAGCCAATGCAAAAGTCAGTCACAATAATATTGTATAAACACAATAACATACCTCGTGAAAGAAAACACGGAATAAACGCATACCAGTAAAGCGCGTCAACATAGGCACGTAACACAAAACAATCTCACACATAGACATGAGGGGGAACAGAGGAATAAATACATGTAGTGTGATTGGGGAATGAAAATCAGATGTGCAGGGAACAAGACAAAACAAATGGATAAATAAAAAATGGAGCGGCGATGGCTAGAAAGCAGGTGACATTGACCACCGAACGACGCCCGAACAAGGAGAGGGGCTGACATCGGCGGAAGTCGTGACATTAGGCGCATGATACTCAAATTTTCCCTTTACCCATCAATAGGCTGAAAGAGGCTGGATTGAGGGCTTGTAGGACCTGTTGTAAGGCAGGTCCTCACCAGACATCACCGGCAACAACGTCGCCTATGGGCACAAACCCACTGTCGCTGGATCAGACAGGAATGGCAAAAAGTGCTCTTCACTGACGAGTTGTGGTTTTGTCTCACCAGGGGTGATGGTCAGATTCGCATTTATCGTCAAAGGAATGTACGTTACACCGAGGCCTGTACTCTGAAGCGGGATCGATTTGGAGGTGGAGGGTCCGTCATGGTCTGGGGCAGTGTGTCACAGCATCATCGGACTGGGCTTGTTGTCATTGCGGGCAACCTCAACGCTGTGCGTTACAGGGAAGACGTCTTCCTCCCTCATGTGGTACCCTTCCTGCATGCTCATCCTGACATTACCCTCCAGCATGACAATGCCACCAGCCATACTTCTTGTTCTGTGTGTGATTTCCTGCAAGACAGGAATGTCAGTGTTCTGCCATGGCCAGCGAAGAGCCCGGATCTCAATCCCATTGAGCACGTCCGGGACCTATTGGATCGGAAGGTGAGGGCTAGGACCATTTCCCCCAGAAATGTCTGGGAACTTACAGGTGCCTTGGTGGAAGAGTGGGGTAACATCTTACAGCAAGAATGGGCAAATCTGGTGCAGTCCATGAGAGGAGATGCACTGCAGTACTTAATGCAGCTGGTGGCCACACCAGATACTGACTGTTACTTTTGATTTTGACTCCCCCTTTGTTCAGGGACACATTATTCCATTTCTGTTAGTCAAATGTCTGTGGAACTTGTTCAGTTTGTCTCAGTTGTTGAATCTTGTTATGTTCATAGAAATATTTACACATGTTAAGTTTGCTGAAAATAAACGCAGTTGACAGTGAGAGGACGTTTCTTTTTTTGCTGAGTTTAAGTGCACACAGGTCGAGAGACACATTTGAGGTGACAGACAGTGACACATGGATAGACAGTGACATTCAATATCGCCTTGCACACCATTGCCTGCATCTAGCTGATATAGGGTTTAATCATTAGTCCAATAGTTGCAAACGAGAGTTTGTCACCAATCAGATCCTTGTATCATCCACACAAACTCAAACCGCATCCAGGCAATTGTTTTATTAATGAATGTATTTATTATGGTAATGGCTTAGAGCTGGTAGATTGCATTGAATTTGGACGGTCATCTATAAAGCCTCCTGTTGGAGAGTGATGGACCATATCAGAGACATCCACTGATTATACAAAAGATGGATGAATGGAGGAGGGAAGGGAGAAGGTGGAATGGAGGATAATAGGAAGGATGGAGGAGAGGGATAATGGAGCAGAGGGAGAAAATAGTTGGAGGATGGATTTGGGAGGAGGAGGGCAATCTACTGTATCAGAGGGTAGTATAGCATTAACCCTTAAGACCTCGATATAATTCTAGATTACTGCTGTAGATTGGAGAATTTAAGATAAAGCCCATTTTCTCACACATGCCAAACAGACATTGCTCAAAAACAAAGAAACAAAGACTATTACAAAGTAACTTCATTTTAAAGAGCACAACCTGGTCTTTAATATGACACCACATTCATATCAATAGGAATAACACTCATTTTGTCTTCCATGAGACTCACTATCAAAAAACGATTAACACCTGGCACAACGACAAAAAAACTAGAGTATTTCAATTGTAGTAAATTTGACTAAATGACTCACTCAAAATGTACCATGTATAATATAATAATCCTAAATGTGACAAGAGGACAATATTCAGAATGTAATGAAACTCAGTGAGAAGAAGTAGAAGATTCACACGCAGGTGTTTATTTCGCCTTCGCAGAAGTCAGGAATCGTGGTCACAGGCAGGCAATGCACAGGTAGACAAACAGGCAGGTGAATCAAAACTAGGACTGAAGGCTATAACTGATTCTCACAAACGAGCTAGGAAAAGGCTTAGTAGAGTCGAAACAAACAAGTACCTCACAAAGTCACAAACAGAATGAACTGAACTAAATAAGGAGGTAGTGAGACCAGGTGAGTAACCCACACAAGTGAAATCAATGGACAAAAATGAAAGACAGGGTTACGTTCAAGAACACAAAGAAACAGGGCGACGTTCAAGAACACAATGAAAATAAATACAGAACCTTACACAGAAACTATTTCAAACCCCACATGAAGTAGGCTATTTGATGGACAACTATTGTTACTTCTGTAAAAATGCAAACAAATATTCAGAGACTCTCAGTAACATGGTCCTTCTGTAGCTCAGTTGGTAGAGCATGGTGCTTGTAATGCCAGGGTAGTGGGTTCGATCCCCGGGACCACCCATACGTAGAATGTATGCACACATGACTGTAAGTCGCTTTGGATAAAAGCGTCTGCTAAATGGCATATATTATTATTATTATTATTAGTACACAAACAAAATGTAGAAATAGTAACCTACTTTGACAACAATTCAGTGAATGCAACAAGTATTAGATAGAGATAAAGAGAAGCTACAAAACACAACTACTGTTCAGAGACAATAAAGAAAATGACACAATTTCCCTACGAGATTTGTCACTTAAGTGTTTACATTTAACCTACAACACAGAGTAACAACTCGGTCCACACAGCCTGGTCCACACTCTCCCCTCCTCCTGCCACTGTAGCCATATCACAAAGTGAATGCACAAGCTGCTTTTTCAATGCCTTCAGGGACCGGCACCTGTGGTTTCTGGGAAGGGGCCTTTTGCAGGGTCCCCCACATTTGTCTACTGATGCCGCACTCAGGGTACCATAGATACGTAGCAATATGCCACGCAACCACTTTGAGCAGCTACAGTATGTAGGTACATGCACTTTCACCAAATTCAACAATCGAGACAAACACATTGCACAAAATAAGCTGTGTGGTACAAGGGTGAATGGTGAGACTTGGGGCAGATGCACTCCATGGAAACATAGGCTCCCCTCTCTGGTGTGTTCTTCCTCTTCCTCCTTCTCTCCATCTCCATGGTCCTCTTCCTCTCCATGTTCCTCTCCCGCCACGCTCCTCTCTACTCTCTTGTTCCTCTCTCTCTCTCCACGCTCCTCTCACTCCGCTCTCACTCATCCCTCCTCACTCCACATCTCCATCCCTCCAATCATCTCCAACTCCTCTTCCTCCCTGCCCTATGCTGCTGTGCCCTGACTCTCCACATCACTTCCCTAACAGAGGCAGAGAGAGACTGAGAGAGAGAGAGAGAGAGAGAGAGAGAGAGAGAGAGAGAGAGAGAGAGAGAGAGAGAGAGAGAGAGAGAGAGAGAGAGAGAGAGAGAGAGAGAGAGAGAGACTGAGAGACAGAGAGAGAGAGAAAGGGGGGAACAAATAGGATACAATCGTGGTCAGGATCATAATCTCTGACTTTCTCTTTCACTCACACACACTCTTGCTCTCTCTTCCTCTCTTCCTCTCAGCCATATACATAGGCCTACTCTCTAAAAATCACCTTTCCATAATAAATGGTGTATTACAGTTACAACACGCCACCCATTACACACACACACACACACACACACACACACACACACACACACACACACACACACACACACACACACACACACACACACACACACACACACACACACACACACACACACACACACACACACACACACACACACACACACACACACACACACACACACACACACAGAGAGTATACAGTATAATCATGTGGTTTCCAGGAAGAGTAGCTGCTGCATGTGCATTCCCACTAAGGGATTTTATAAAGCCCTTAGTGTCCTGATTGTTTCATTGTGTGCATACAGTGCATTTGAAAAGTATTCAGAGCCCTTGACTTTTTCCACAATTTGTTACATTACAGCCTATTTCTAAAATGGATTCAATATTTTTTCACCCTCATCAATCTACAGACAATACCCCATAATGACAAAGCAAATACTGTTTTTGTTGAATTTTTTGCAAATGTATAAAAAATATTTAAAAAACAGAAATATTACATTTACAGACGCTTTACCCAGTACTTTGTTGAAGCACCTTTGGGCAGCGATTACAGACTTGAGTCTCCTTGGGTATGACAGTCCCCAGCTTGGCACACCTGTATTTGGGGAGTTTCTCCCATTCTTCTCTACAGATCCACTCAAGCTCTGTCAGGTTGGATGGGGAGCGTCACTGCAAAGCTATTTTCAGGTCTCTCCAGAGATGTTCAATCTAGTTCAAGTCCAGGCTCTGGCTGGGCCACTCAAACACATTCAAAAACTTGCCCCGGAACCACTCCTGCATTTTCCTCGATCCTGACATTTGGCAAACTCCAGGCGGACTGTCATGTGCCTTTTACTGAGGATTGGCTTCCGTCTGGCTACTCTACCCTAAAGGTCTGATTGGTGGAGTGCTGTATAGATGGTTGTCCTTCTGGAAGGTTCACAGAGGAACTCTGGAGCTCTGTCAGAGTGACCATCGGGATCTTGGTCACCACCCTGACCAAGGCCCTTCTCCCCCGATTGCTCAGTTTGGATGGGCGGCCAGCTCTAGGAAGAGTCTTGGTGGTTCCAAACTTTTTCCATTTAGAATGATGGAGGACACTGTTCTTGGGGACCTTCAATGCTCCAGGCATGTTTTGTTACCCTTCCCCAGATCTGTGCCTCGACACAATCTTGTATAGGGAGCTCTACGGACAATTCCTCCGACTCATGGCTTGGTTTAAGCTCTGACATGCACTGCCAACTGTCGGACCTTATATAAACAGGTGTGTGCCTTTTCAAATCACGTCCAATTTATTTAATTTACCACAGGTGGACTCCAATCAAGTTGTAGAAACACCTCAAGGATGATCAATGGCAACAGGATGCACCTGAGCTCTATTTCGAGTCTCATAGTAAAGGGTCTGAATACTTATGTAAATAAGGTATTTATGTTTGTTTTTGTTTTTTTTGCAAAGATTTCTAAAAACCTGTATTGGCATTGTCATTATGGGGTATTGTGTGTAGATTGGTGAGGGGGAAAAGCATTTAATCCATATTTGAATAAGGCTGTAATGTAACAAAATGTGGAAAAGGGGAAAGGGTCTGAATATTTTCTGAATGTACTGTATATTGCGTTATTTTATGGCTGATTATGACACCAACAGAAGTGTCAAAACCCACATGTATTTTCCCTGACAAGATGTCTCCTTTCATTTGAAAGTTTGTTTCTTAGCCCCTTTGTTTTTGTTGAGATGAATTCTTTACTGTAAATGTTTCTTCATATTTTATGAACTTGCATAAAATACAATTTAGGACACTGTCCTGAAGAATTATGACCATCCTGTGTCACTTTACTTGGACCAAGAAAATACACTTGATGATGCTGTCAAGAAGCATTATGACCATCATAATCAAAAAGCCAGATTGGCCTATCACGTACATGCACTTATGTCAGTCATCACTCAAAAAGAGGGTGTCTTGTCTTGCTCCTGAAATCGGCTTGTCACGTTCTGACCTTAGTTCCTTTATTTTGTCTTTGTGTTAGTTTGGTCAGGGTCGTGAGTTGGAGTGGGTAGTCTATGTTCTTTTTTCTATGTTGTATTTCTGTGTTTGGCCTGGTATGGTTCTCAATCAGAGGCAGCTGTCGATCGTTGTCTCTGATTGAGAATCATACTTAGGTAGCCTGTTTTCCCCATTTTAGTTGTGGGTGTTGTCAGCTGTTATGACACATTATGAAATGTTTATGACTGTGTCATAGCGAGTTATGAAGCTGGAGCAGCCTGTATATCTAGTCCAAACAGTAACAGCTTTCTGATGATCAGAACACAACACATAGGGAGAGCGTCAATGTTCTAGAGGGAGAATGGGTTTTGTGATGACCCTATAAGGTTTCCATCCTCCCTGAATACCTACTGTTCTGTGGTCAGATGAAACTGGCATCCCTGGTGTGTCTCTGTGTGCCTATTTATGAGTAAATGTGGGGCGATAGCCAGCTAAATCTTTCTCTCAGGGTCATGGGATGGAATCAGATAACTGTAGTGGAAAGAGAGGCAGCAAGCTGACACTCGTTTGTGCGGTCAACTCGACAGCTCTCCTGTCTCCATGAGCAGTGTTTCCTGTGATGGATAAGTGCTCCTCGCCTGACAAACCACAACGTGACAGAGAGTGCGTCCCAAATGGCACCCTATTCCTTTTAAAGTGCACTACTTTTGGCCAGAGGCCTATGGGCCATATATATATATTTTTTTTAATTTTTATATTTCACCTTTATTTAACCAGGTAGGCCAGTTGAGAACAAGTTCTCATTTACAACTTCGACCTATATAGGGAACAGGGTGCCATTTGGGACGCTTCCAGAGCCATGTACACCCATATGGACGGACAGACAAATCAAATCAAATCAAATTTATTTATATAGCCCTTCGTACATCAGCTGATATCTCAAAGTGCTGTACAGAAACCCAGCCTAAAACCCCAAACAGCAAACAATGCAGGTGTAAAAGCACGGTGGCTAGGAAAAACTCCCTAGAAAGGCCAAAACCTAGGAAGAAACCTAGAGAGGAACCGGGCTATGTGGGGTGGCCAGTCCTCTTCTGGCTGTGCCGGGTAGAGATTATAACAGAAAATGACCAAGATGTTAAAATGTTCATAAATGACCAGCATGGTCAAATAATAATAAGGCAGAACAGTTGAAACTGGAGCAGCAGCACAGTCAGGTGGACTGGGGACAGCAAGGAGCCATCATGTCAGGTAGTCCTGGGGCACGGTCCTAGGGCTCAGGTCCTCCGAGAGAGAGAAAGAAAGAGAGAATTAGAGAGAGCATATGTGGGGTGGCCAGTCCTCTTCTGGCTGTGCCGGGTGGAGATTATAACAGAACGTGGCCAAGATGTTCAAATGTTCATAAATGACCAGCATGGTTGAATAATAGTAAGGCAGAACAGTTGAAACTGGAGCAGGAGCATGGCCAGGTGGACTGGGGACAGCAAGGAGTCCTCATGTCAGGTAGTCCTGGGACATGGTCCTAGGGCCCAGGCCAGTTGAAACTGGAGCAGCAGCATGGCCAGGTGGACTGGGGACAGCAAGGAGTCATCATGTCAGGTAGTCCTGGGGCATGGTTCTAGGGCTCAGGTCCTCCGAGAGAGAGAAAGAAGGAGAGAAGGAGAGAATTAGAGAACGCACACTTAGATTTACACAGGACACCGAATAGGACAGGAGAAGTACTCCAGATAAACAAACTGACCCTAGCCCCCGACACATAAACTACTGCAGCATAAATACTGGAGGCTGAGACAGGAGGGGTCAGGAGACACTGTGGCCCCATCCGAGGACACCCCCGGACAGGGCCAAACAGGAAGGATATAACCCCACCCACTTTGCCAAAGCACAGCCCCCACACCACTAGAGGGAAATCTTCAACCACCAACTTACCATCCTGAGACAAGGCCGAGTATAGCCCACAAAGATCTCCGACACGGTACAACCCAAGGGGGGAAACCCAGACAGGCCGACCACAACAGTGAATCAACCCACCCAGGTGACGCACCCCCCAGGGACGGCACGAGAGAGCCCCAGCAAGCCAGTGACTCAGCCCCGTAACAGGGTTAGAGGCAGAGAATCCCAGTGGAAAAAGGGGAACCGGCCAGGCAGAGACAGCAAGGGCGGTTCGTTGCTCCAGAGCCTTTCCGTTCACCTTCCCACTCCTGGGCCAGACTACACTCAATCATATGACCCACTGAAGAGATGAGTCTTCAGTAAAGACTTAAAGGTTGAGACCGAGTTTGCGTCTCTGACATGGGTAGGCAGACCGTTCCATAAAAATGGAGCTCTAGACAGACAGAGGAAAACATCAGTCCAGTTGTTTGGACAGGTTCACTCTGAACCACTTATCAACACATATTCTACAGTTGAAGTCGGAAGTTGACATACACTTAAAAAAAAGACTACGGTCTGCAACTGCACATGGTGACAAATATCGTACATTTTGGAGAAATGTCCTCTGGTCTGATGGAACAAAAAATAGAACTGTTTGGCCATAATGACCATCGTTATGTTTGGAGGAAAAAGGGGATGCTTGCAAGCCGAAGAACACCATCCCAACCGTGAAGCACGGGGGTGGCAGCATCATGTAGTGGGGGTGCTTTGCTGCAGGAGGGACTGGTGCACTTCACACAATAGATGGCATCATGAGGGAGGAAAATTATGTGGATATATTGAAACAACATCTCAAGACATCAGTCAGGAAGTTAAAGCTTGGTCGCAAAGAGTCTTCCAAATGGACAATGACCCCAAGCATACTTCCTGACCTCAATCCTATATTTGTGGGCAGAATTAAAAAGTGTGTGCAAACAAGGAGGCCTACAAACCTGACTCAGTTACACCAGCTCTGTCAGGGGGAATGTCCCAAAATTCACCCAACTTATTGTGGGAAGCTTGTGGAAGGCTACCCAAAATGTTTGACCCAAGTTAAACAATTTAAAGGCAATGCTACCAAATACTAATTGAGTGTACACTTCTGACCCACTGGGAATGTGATGAAAGAAATAAAAGCTGAAATAAATCATTCTCTCTACTATTATTATTTTCCACAAATAAATGTCAAAGAGCCCAACTGGGAGTGGGATTGGGAGTGTTTACCATGTAATCAGGATTATAAAAGATTTACTGTGAGTGCAGATACTGTGTGTGTGTGTGCGTGTGTGTGTGTGTGTGTATGTGACCGGAGGGGGGTTTGTAAGCCTGAGATTACCAGTCAGATGGAAGAAAGAGACAGAAGGTGTAAACCAGTCTTTAGAAACACATGAAGAAGCATCGAGGGAGAGGTGATGTTAACATGCTAACCGCCAACCTTTCATCGCAAACAGCCAGAGGGTCACAGCTTAGGAAAGCTATCACTGAGAGGACTCTGTCTCTCCTTTGTCAAACAATCATGAACACTCCCTGTCTCTCTCTCTTTAAATTCAATTCAAAGGACTTTATTTGCATGGGCAACATGTGTTTACAATGCCAAAGCAAGTGAAATAGATAATAAACAAAAAGTTTACATTACAAGTTTCAAGGAGAGTTTCTCTCTCCCGCTCTGTCTGTGAAGCTACTTGTGTTTCCATTTCTCTTTTCCCGGTGTAAAGGTACAAGACGATCCAATTCCCTCAACAACTCCCCTCATCTTCACCATGTCTCCTTGTCGCTCTCCTCTTCTCTCTTTTCCACAGAAAAACATGCTGTTTAGTCAGATGTAAGGATGCAAGTTATTAGTAACAGTTCCCCAGACATAGATCTCTGTCCCTATCTAATTTCACCCTTTGTGCATCTCTCTCTCAACAGCTCAGCACCTGCATTCTCCCATCCCTTCATCCATCTATCCTACCTTATCTCTCCATCCCTACATGCACCCACCCATCCCTACCTCCCTCTCTGAGACGTGCCCTCATCAGTACCACTCTGGAGGGTTAACGAGCCTTGACATTTCCCATGAGCATCTGGGGCTGCCTTGGGGCTCAGCTTGACGAAGCTGCACGTGTCACAGAGGGAGGCCCCAGGAGAGACCAATCTTCTATGGAACAATTCACCTTTGCTATGAGGACTGTTTGCCTGTGCGAGCATGCATGACGCAGATAGAGCCTATTGTAAAAGACAGGTATATTTTACACATTATTTGGGACATTGCATCTTGGCTGCACACAACATGACCATGGCAGCTGAACATTTTCACACGCAAGTGTAACGGACGTCACACTGCCTGCTTAGCGAGTACCACTTCCTCCTGATTCGGCTCAAACTGAGGCTCGAATTTAGGACTTCTGCCTTGCTAGCACATGTGACCACCCTCCTATAGCGTCTTACCATTCTCGCCACGTGAAAACCTAGCTATTCAGCGGCGCAAGTGGGGACAAGTGAGTTTCCCACATCCCCATCTGCTACACACACACACACACATATACACACACACACACACACACACATACACACACAATCCCTGCCAAAGAGACACACCCCCCCCCTCTCTGTGTCCCTCTGGACCATGTGGTGCACCTGTGTCTGTGGCCTCTTTCTCGCCTTGCTGGCTCCCTGGCTGCACCAGTGAAGAACAGAGCTGTGCTGTACCCTTCCAGGAACGCTGTGCTAGAGCCAGAACCTAGGGCCCTCCAGGAGAATAGCAGGTCATGGGGGAACAGAGTGGGCACAATCTGTCACTCACCAACACCCTAACTCTACACTGCTCCACTCATGGAGACTCTGGCCCGGCCCAGACCATTGACACTGGAGGACAATAGAGGGGATAGATGGTCTGGCACTCTGGACAGGGATACAGGGATACTGACATGGAAGATTGGCTGTTTTGGGAGGATGACTGATAATCTGTTGTGTTGGTACCTACTACTAAGTATCTGTATTCAGAGCAGAACAAGTCTCTCTCAGTATGACACCTCAGACTGTGACAGTATGACTTCCCCCCCTATATGATCATCACACACCAAGAGCTGTTCGATAAACCTTCCACGTCAAGTTCCTTCCTTGAAAGAAAAGGATTGCAGGCAAAAAAACTATCCTCGCAGAATGGAATGTAAATATGCCAGAGGAATCCTGGGAGGTATACAGTACAGGCTCTTCTATATCCTATTAGTTTACCATCTCAGTCATTACTATGGAGAACATGAGTCATTTTTAATTGCTTTAAGTGTTACTTGATGAAGTAGTGTATGGAGGGCCATTTTATGGCAAGAGCATGGTTTCTGTCTGTATTGATTTTTTTTTAAATCATTGTGGAACTATGAAATGGAAATGCCCTGGTAATTAAATAACTATACTGCCTCTGAAAGCTCTCTGCCCAGGGCCCCTAGATAGACTGTACAGAGTGAGTGTGTAGTGGGAGTGTATGGGGGATTGTTTGAACACTGAAACCCCATTTAAACCTCCACGCTCCAGGCAACAGCACACCTTGTATGTTATGTTGAGTTCATTCTGTTTGTTTGTTGACGGGGAAGTGAGTAAGAAGAGGGCTTTTGCCCTGGCTCAAGTTCCTACGGTGCGGTGTTGAAAGTCAGAGCAGGACGTGTGTGAGTGTGTATGTGCGAGTATGTGTGAGTGTACGTGTGTTCCCCTCTCACTCTGCGCATGCAGATGTAGATGTAAAGCACAGTCGACATGTGCGCAGGGCCAAGGGAGGCGGTGCGGCCTGCGTATGTGTTGTATAATTGACATGGGAGAGGGTGTACGTGCAGATCACATCAGAAGGGTTGAAACGGCATGGAGATAAACGTCTGGAAGAACACTCCTCTCCGCTCCCAGGTACCACAGCGCTAAGGCCGTACCCCGCAGTGTAGCCTGCCCAGTCTGTCACTAGCAGTATCTCTCTCTCTCTCTCTCTAACTCTCTCTCTAACTCTCTCTCTAACTCTCTCTCTCTCTCTCTCTCTCTAACTCTCTCTCTCTCTCTCTAACTCTCTAACTCTCTAACTCTGTCTGTACTGATCTCACTTCCTCTTTCTCTCCCTCTCCCTCTCTCTCCCTCGTTTGAAAACTAAGGGCAAGATTCAATCACATTGACAAAGCGTTGTTTAGGTGGTGTCGGAGGTGGAACTGCGTTTGAGCTGTCAAATCCACAAGCAGCGTTAGTTTATCATGGACACTGCCATTGGATGAAGCGAAACTACACCCAACTATAATCCGCCGCGTTAGAAGTTCAAACACTCAAATTAGACTGATAGGCATAAATCACCCCCCATCCAAATGAAAACACACATTAACCCAACATCGACATCAACAGAGCCTACACTTTCTAGCACCGTTTTGGATTTCTGCCGAAGTAGTGCTAATAACGAAAGGAGTGGTTTGGGACACACAGGCGCAACCGCTCACTGACATGTCAGCTCATACCGCGGTTACACCTCAAACGTCTGCTCTGCGGAGTTCGGCCAACGCTGGTTAACGCTGGTTTAAGCTCAAACGGATTGAATCCAAGACCACAAGAACTGAGAAACAATCAGCCCAATATGAACAATTCATTTTGCTTTAGACGTTGAACTAACGTTGACCTTGCAGACTCTGTCCTTAGAGTGAATTCTTACTCGGCAGTAAGGAAAAAGCCCTATAACGGCACGCAGAGTTCTGCAACCAATAAGACCAGGGGCTAGAAAACAGACCAAGACATGAGTCAGAGCACTCAGAGAAACCATCCAGACAGAGCTGGGATACCGGAGGAAAATACATCCAATGTTTTTCAAATCAAATGTCATAAAAATGATATATATTGTCATTACAATGTATATCCAAACAAAACACTGGCGCTTGTTAGAATGCACCAGTGAAGAACAGAGCTGTGCTGTGTCTTCCAGGAAAACGGTGCTACAGCCATACCCAGGCCCCTCCAGGAGCATGGCAGGTCAGTGGGAACAGAGTGGGCACAATCTGTCACCCGTATGGCACTCCGGATAGGAATACAGGGATACTGACATGGAAGACTGGCTGTTTTGGGAGGATGACTGATAATCTGTTGTGTTGGTACCTACTACTAAGTATATGTACAAGAACTGTCAGCACAATAACTGTTTGTCGGGAGCTTCATGAAATGGGTTTCCTTGGCCGAGCAGCCGCACACAAGCCTAAGATCACCATGCACAATGCCAATTGTCGGCTGGAATGGTATAGAGCTTGCCGCCATTGGACTCTGTAGCAGTGGAAATGTGTTCTCTGGAGTGATAAATCACACTTCACCATCTGGTAGTCTGACAGACGAATCAGATGCCAGGAGAACACTACCTGCCCGAATGAATAGTGTCCACTGTAAAGTTTGGTGGAGGAGGAATAATGGTCTGGGGCTGTTTTTCATGGTTCGGGATAGACCCTTTAGTTCCAGTGAAGGGAAATCTTAACGCTACAGCATACAATGACATTCTAGATGATTCTGTACTTCCAACTTTGTGGCAACAGTTTAGGGAAGGCGCTTTCCTGTTTCAGCATGACAATGCCCCTGTTCGCAAAGCGAGGTCCATACAGAAATGGTTTGTCGAGATCGGTGTGGAAGAACTTGACTGGTCTGCACAGAGCCCTGACCTTATCCCCATCAAACACCTTTGGGATGAGATGTTCGACGAACAGGAGTCCACTCAATTATTGTTATTCTATTGTGTTACTATTTCCTTAAAAAAAAAGAAGTATCACTTTTTGGGGAAAGGGCTCGTAAGTATTTCACGGTCAATTCTAAACCTGTTGCATTCGGCGCATGTGACAAATAACATTTTATTGGATGTAATATGTAATATGCCAGAGGAAGCCTGGGAGGTATACAGTACAGGCTCTTCTATATCCTATTAGTTTACCGACTCAGTCATTACTATGGAGAACATGAGTCATCTTGAATTACTTTCAGTGTTACTTGATGCATTAGTGTATGGAGGGCCATTTTATGGCAAGAGCATGTTTTCAGTCTGTATCTCCTTCTTTTTTTTATCCTTTTGGAACTATCAAATGGATCCTCATAATGAAATAACCATACCGTCTCTGAAAGCTCCCTGCCCAGAGCCCCTAGATTGAGTGAGTGTGTATTGGGAGTGCATTGTTTGAACACTGAACACTGAACCCCCATTTACACCTATTTAAACCCCCATAGAAACCCACACTGCAGGCAACAGCACATCTCGCATGTTAAATTGAGTTAATTATTTCTTTGTTGAGGGGGGAAGTGAGTAAGAAGAGAGGTCTCACTGGGCACAGATGTCGGATCAACAGTCTAGTTTAGATTTACATTTGGTTGAGGTGTCAACTAATGCAAATTCCACGAAAGACGGAAAAAAAAGCCACCATGTCATTGGATGTAGTTTAAAAGTTGGGTGAAGAAAAATACTAAATTCCCTTAAGTTGCTGACTTTTCAAATCGAATCAGTTTTCCACGTTGATTCAACGTCATCACATTACATGTTTAAGTTGAAATGAAGTGGAAACAACATTGATTCAAACTAATTTGACCCAGTAAGGGTCTTTGTCCTGGCATGACTCTACGGTGTGGTGTTGTAAGTGGACATGTGCAGCAGGGCCGAGGGAGGGCCTGCAGCGTGTGTTGCGTAACTGACATGGCAGAGCATGTACATGCAGGTCACATCAGAAGTATTGAAACAGAGTGGAAGTAAATGTCCGGATGAACACTTTTCTTTTCTATGCTTGTACCCCTCCGTGTAGCCTGCCCCGTCTGTCACTAGCAGTTACCTTTACTCTCTCTCTCTCTTTCGAAAAAACAAACTCTCTGAATAAAAAACAACTGACAAACAAGCGGAGTATGAACATTTCATTTTGCTTTAGACGTTGAACTAACGTTGACCTTGCAGACTATGTTCTTCGAAGGAGTGAATTCTTACTCACAATAGGCAAAAGGCCCAACACCGACATGCAGAGTTATGCATCCAATAGACCAGGGGCTAGAAAACAGACCAAGACATGAGTCAGAGCACTCAGAGGAAGCCTGTGAACAACAGGCCAACAGACCTCCTGTATCCAGACAGAGCTGGGATACAGGAGGAAAATACATCCAGTGTTTTTCAAATCAATTTTCATGAATGTTACATAAATTGTCATTTCACTGTATATCCAAACAAAAACACTGGCACGTGTTAGACTCAGAATCACCTTTTTCGCCATGTACATTTGCATGTACAGGAATTTGACTCTGTGAAATGGTGCTGCGACACGAAACAGAATATACAGAGAGACAATAAAAAGGATATATGGACCGAATTTACACAATCCACCGGACTATGAACACTGAGGCTAAAAATGACAGGCTACACTATAAACACGAAACGCTACATTATAACGTATGCATGTAAAGATATACGAAAATAAAACTCTTTTACAGAATGATGTTCAATGGGGGTAATATATACAGGATGTCGGTCCGTGGCAGAGCACAGAAGGTAGTACAAAGATCAACGTTCTTGGATAAAATTGCAGGGTGCATAGTCTATGGATGAACAATGTTGTGCAACACAGAACTGTAAGTCTATAACGTGAGACAGCAATGCATGTGCAACCCATACATCTATACATTCTAGAACACAGAGCCCCCCCCCCCAATCTGTGTTTTAAACAGAGTGCTGTAGCACCCCTATGTCTGCTCTGTGTTTGTCTGTCTGTCTGTAGTGCTGCCACTGCAGAGGAGATGTGGTGCGCCGAGAGAGGCGTTTAATTAGCATGGTTGAGCAGGCAGCACACACACAGTAGGCAGCAGAGGCAACAAACAGCCGGATGGATATACACTCCATCTCAGAGCTGCACTACACACACACACACACACCTCCCATGTTTATACCTTTGTTATTGTGCCTCAAACCACAAGTGTAGCCTCTGCCGTTTGTGCACAGATACACACATAAGCATAAACAGATATATGCCAACATATGCAAACCTGGCCTGCTCGGTCGCAAACTGATTAGAAATCTCACTCAAGCTAGTTACATTTCATCGCTCCAGCAGATTTAACTCTGAAAAGTTCACTTGCTTGTTCTCTCTCTCTCATTCTCTCTCCCTCACTCTCTCCGTCACTCCATTTCCTCCCCCTAACTATCTTTCTAGAATATAATTTGTTAATGATCTTTTTTGGCGAGGAGTCTTTGCTCCATAATTAGTGTGACACTGCAGGAGAGTAATTCTGCTAATGTATCTGTTCTGGCCCAGGGATCCCTGGCTTTCAGTGTGGTAATTAAGCTGGTATTTTTTGTGACTATGGCTTCACCACCTAAAGTCACCTCCAGAACCCCCCCCACACCACACACACACACACACACACACACACACACACACACACACACACACACACACACACACACACACACACACACACACACACACACACACACACACACACACACACACACACACACACACACACACACACACACACACAGGCCCAGGGTCAGGACTGCTCAGCGGAGAACACAACAAAGCTCTGCTCTGTACAACCGAAGGCTAGCATCATTAAATGTGTGCTGTGGATAGAGCAAAAGTGATCGGAAGCCTCACTACAAACTGTAGTCTGTGATGTAGCCACAATCGTCTATCTCTCTTTTCCCGGATTGGTTTAGGAATAAACTAGAGCTATTGTTTCAGATGATTTGGTAAACAAGGAGCTTTGTAAGAACCAGTGCAGCACCCTCTATCATAAAATAGAGTTTTGTGATCTCAACGTTGTGTCACCGAACAGAGTAAACACCCTGAAGAAGGCCCAGTGAGGGCCGAAACGTTGGGAGTTATTTTTATAGCTTACCTAACAGAGTAAACACCCTGAAGAAGGCCCAGTGAGGGCCGAAACGTTGGGAGTTATTTTTATAGCTTACCTAACAGAGTAAACACCCTGAAGAAGGCCCAGTGAGGGCCGAAACGTTGGGAGTTATTTTGATAGCTTACCTAACAGAGTAAACACCCTGAAGAAGGCCCAGTGAGGGCCGAAACGTTGGGAGTTATTTTGATAGCTTACCTAACAGAGTAAACACCCTGAAGAAGGCCCAGTGAGGGCCGAAACGTTGGGAGTTATTTTGATAGCTTACCTAACAGAGTAAACACCCTGAAGAAGGCCCAGTGAGGGCCGAAACGTTGGGAGATATTTTTATAGCTTACCTAACAGAGTAAAGCTAACACAATAATGATAACAGCTACAGTACGGTGCAGTCTGAAAGTATTCAGATCCCTTGAATTGTTCCAAATTGTATTATTTTGCAGCCTTATTCTCAAATGGATTAAATAAATTAAATAAATCATCAATCCACACACAATACCCCATAATGACAAAGCGAAAACAGGTCTTTAGAAAAAACATGAAAATATATTTATATAATTATTTAGATCCTATGCTATCAGGCTCGAAATTGAGGCTCAGGTGCATCCTGTTTCCACTGGTTATTCTTGAGATGTTTCTACAACTTGAATGGAGTCCACCTGTGGTAAAATCAATTGATTGGACATTATTTGGAAAGGCACACACCTGTCTAAATAAGGTCCCACAGTTAGCAGTGCATGTCAGAGCAAAAACCAAGTCATGAGGTTGAAGGAATTGTAGCTTAGCTCCAAGACATGATTGTGTCGAGGCACAGATCTGGGGAAGGGTACCAAAACATTGAAGGTCTCCAAGAACACAGTGGTTGGTGTCCATCATTCTTAAATGGAAGAATTTTGGAACCACCAAGACTCTTCCTAGAGCTGGCTGCCAGGCTAAACTGAGCAATCGGGAGGGAAGGGCCTTGGTCACCCGATGGTCACACTGACATAGCTCCAGAGGCCTTTATGGTAGAGTGGCCAGACAGAAGCCAATCCTCAGTAAAAAGGCACATGACATTGCCAAAAGGCACCTAAAGGACTCTCAGACCATGAGAAACAAGATTCTCTGGTTTGATGAAACCAAGATTGAACTCTTTGGCCTGAATGCCAAGAGTCACATCTGGAGAAAACCTGGCACCATCCCTACGGTGAAACATGGTGGTGGCAGCATCATGCAGTGGGGATGTTTTCAGAGGCAGGGAGACTAGTCAGGATCGAGGGAAAGATGGCTCCACTTCTCAATTTACATCAACAACATAGCTCAGGCAGTAGGAAGCTCTCACATCCATTTATATGCAGATGAATCAGTCTTATAGTCTGCTGGCCCCTCCTCCGATTTTGTGTTAAATGCTCTACAACAAAGCTTTCTTAGTCTTCAACAAGCTTTTTCTACCCTTAACCTTGTTCTGAGCACCTCCAAAACAAAGGTAATGTGGTTTGGTAAGAAGAATGCCCCTCTCCCCACAGGTGTGATTACTACCTCTGAAGTAGTCCCTTCATACAAGTACTTGCAGGCTAAAGTTAAATCTAGACTTGGTTTCCTCTATTGTAATCACTTCTCTTTCACCCCAGCTGCCAAACTAAACCTGATTCAGATGACCATTCTACCCATGCTAGATTAAGGATATATCATTTATAGATCGGCAGGTAAGGGTGCTCTCGAGCGGCTAGATGTTCTTTACCATTCGGCCATCAGATTTGCCACCAATGCTCCTTGTAGGACACATCACTGCACTCTACTCTATACTCCTCTGTAAACTGGTCACCTCTATATACCCGCCTGCAAGACCCACTGTTTGGTACTTATTTATAAAACCCTCTTAGGCCTCACTCACCCCTATCTGAGATATCTACTGCAGCCCCCATCCTCCACATAAAACACCTATTCTGCCAGCCACATTCTGTTAAAGGTCCCCAAAGCACACACATCCCTGGGTCGGTCATCGTTTCATCTTTACGCTGCAGCTAGCGACTGGAATGAGATGCAACAGTCTCTGACTGACCGGTTCCCCTCTCTCCACTGGGATTCTCTGTCTCTAACCCTATTACATGGGCTGAGTCACTGGCTTACTGGTGCTCTTCCATGCCGTCCCTAGGAGGGATGTGTCACTTGAGTGGGTTGAGTCACTGACGTGATCTTCCTGTCTGGGTTGGCGCCCCTCTGGTTCTTGTTGTGGGGGAGATCTTCGTGGGCTATACTCCGCCTTCTCTCATGGTAGTAAGTTGGTTTGAAGATATCCCTCTAGCGCTTTGGCAAAGTAGATGGGGTTATATCCTGCCTGGTTGGGCCTGTCCGGCGGTATCTTGGAAAGGGCCACAGTGTCTCTCGACCCCTTCTGTCTCAGCCTCCAGTATTTATGCTGCAATAGTTTATGTGTCGTGGGGCTAGGGTCAGTCTGTTATATCTGGAGTATTTATCCTGTCTTATCCAGTGTCCTGTGTGAATTTAAGTATGCTCCCTCTAATTCTCTTTCTCTCCCTTTCCCTCCCCTCCCGGAAGACGACCTGGCCTGATGACTCCTTGCTGTCCCCAGTCCACCTGGTCATTCTGCTGCTCCAGTTTCAACTATTCTGCCTGCAGCTATGTAACCCTGACCTGTTCAGCAGACGTGCTACCTTGTCCCGGATATGCTGTTTTCGAATATCTCTCTCTACCGCACCTGCTGTCTCTAACTCTGAATGATTGGCTATGATAAACCAACTGGCATTTGCTCGTGTTGACCTGTTGCACCCTCTGTGATTGTGATTGCACCCACTGTGATTATTTGACCCTGCTGGTCATCTATGAACATTTGAACATCTTGGCCAAGTTATGTTATAATCTCCACCTGGCACAGCCAGAAGAGGACTGGCCACCCCTCAGAGCATGGTTCCTCTCAGGTTCCTGCCTTCTAGGGAATTTTTCCTAGCCACTGTTCTTCAACATTGCTTGCTGTTTGGGGTTTTAGGTTGGGTTTCTGTATAGCACTCTGTGACATCGGCTGATGTAAATACATTTGATTGGGAGAAACTCCCCAAATACAGGTGTACCAAGCTTGTAGCATCATACCCGAGGTTGTAATCGCTGCCAAAGGTGCTTCAACAGAGTACTGAGTAAAAGGTCTGAATACTTATGTAAATGTGATATTTACTTTTTTTAAATACATTTGCAAACAAAAAAACATATATTTTTGCTTAGTCATTATAGGGTATTGTGTGTAGATTGATGAGAAGAAAAATCTATTGAATAAAATTTGAGAATAAGGCTGTATTGTAACAAAATCTGGAAAAAATCTAGGGGTCTGAATACTTTCCGAATGCACTGTGTGTTTGCTATGTTAATTCAACACGGGTATGCTAATGCTTTTGTTGTCGGCAGGATTCAAACTTGAGCGGGAAGACCCCAATGGATTTATATTCCATTTATTAGACATTTTCAGCAAAAGCAATTTACAGTCATACAAGCATACTTATGGGTGGTTCCGGGAATCGAACCCACGACCCTGACATTACAAGCTATCAAGAATCAAGGTAAGACCCAAATGCAGACTCTGTGAAGTAACAATGTTTACTGTAACCACCAGGACAGGCAACGACAGGTCAAGGCGAGCAGGGGTCGATAATCCGGAGTTGGGGCAAAGGTATAGGACGGCAGGCAGGCTCAGAAAGAGTTCAAGCGGGCAGGTACAGGACAGGCAAGGGTCACGAACCAGGAGGGCGAGGAGAAGACAGGCGCTGACCAGGAACAAACACTGGTAAGCTTGACGAAGAAAATGAACTGGCAACAGACAAACAGAAAACACAGGTATAAGTACCCAGGGGATAATAGGGGGGTGGGGACAAGCACAGACAGGTGAAACAGATCAGGGCATGACAACAAGCACCATGCTCTAACCACTGAGCTACAAAGGTCTTCTAGTCCATTGCCCTGTTTAATTAATCACCTTAACAACCTGATCACATCATTAATCATAAACCCTGACAGCCACTGAAGGGCCACTGAAGGGAACTGACACTCAATGGAAAGGAGGTCGGTGCCCTGGCCAAGTAGTGGTGATCTCCTAGGCTTGGCCTAAAACCAACAAACAACGATAACACCTCTGTCTGCTATGAGTTTAATAGGGGTTATAACACAGTGGTAGAGCAATTGACTGCAAATCATTTCCAAAATATTTGTGCATTATGTGTTTATAATATGGTGTTCTATCAGGCCCTGCAAAGTGTGGTATAACCGCAGTAAAGGCAGGAAAATCAATTGCAACCATCGATGGCCACCAGATTGTTGCCAGTTGATCTCTCATTAAACCATCAAAATGCTCTAAAATCGTCTGCACAGTTGATCTCAATTGCAGTGTTGTAGTACTCAAGACAGTTCTCAGACTCGAGTCCGGTCTCGAGACCCCATATTGAATGTCTTGGCGTCAGATACATTTTTACTCAGTCTTGACTAGGTCTCCGACAGTGAGGACTCCTAATTTCATCCGGAGACCAGCGGACACTTGCAGAGCAAAAAAAAACCTCATAATTATCAGCTTCTATTTAGTCAGTGCATAAAAGGCTTTGTCAGGTCAAATATATTACACTCCATTCTTAAAACATGAATATCTTATCACCTATTGAAATCTGGGATTCCTACTTCACTCGTAACATTAATGTCCTTCACTTTCATTGAAAAATATCTTCAAACCTTGTCAGAATTTCCTTGACTTGCTGGTAGGGAAGAGTGGGGGAAATTGTTGGAAAGTTGGCACTCACGATTAGTAAGGGGAGACAGGGGGAAATTATAGCAGTCTTTATATCTATTATAGACATGTTTGCACAGTGGTGAACCTATTGGACCTGGGCCTTCAGTGTGTGACAGGCTGGTGATGCTGAAAGGACAGCAACCAGTTGTGTAATGGAGGCCATAAGCAGGTATAGGCCCTAAAGCCACTTTTTCAGTGGGCATTGCCTATACTCACTTCTTAATGCCTTCTGTTGCATATCAATGTAGGCTTACCTGACAGAATGATATAATGCTGACTCCTATCATTTGTTTTGCTCATTTGAATTAAAGGGCGACTACACACTCCCAAAATATAATTTTTAGATTTTTCCCAGACCTCAAAAATGGTCTCTTGATGTGGTTTAAGCATTGTTGTGGACCTAGAAATATACATTTGAGTTGTTTTTATTTTATTTTAAAGAGTGGGATTTTGAGAGTGAAAATAGGAAAAATAGGAAAAATAGGAAAACATAGGATATGTCATACAGGGCGCTTTCCTTCACACAGGACCCACTTCTCCAGGCACCACTACACCACTGCATAGAGCCGATGGAAAGACAACAGTCCATTCACTCGGACAAAAGCCAGTAGATTCCAATCATAAGAATACAAAGACACAATCATTAGGCTATGCATTTCCTGATCAAAACATTTAACTATTACTTCCCATTGAAAAACTATATTCACGTTTAGCACAAAAAGTTACCGGTGATCTAAAGTTTAAATATAACAATGTTTCACAAACATAAGTTACTTTCAAAGAAATGGCTAATAGCCTACAACAAAAGCTAGTAAAAGCTAGTTTCCATAGGTTTTTGTAAAAACTTTCCCACCCATTACAATTTACAATGTGATTGGTTGATTCCAGTGTCACTCCAAAATGTTGCCCTAATAAAGTTGAATGTCAGATGCCTTCTATGAAGCTTCTCGTGGCCTAGCCAACGGCTAACTTAGCTAGCTAGATGTATCTCCTGAGAGACCGCCAAAGAAAAATACTGATTTGATATGTTTTTCTCTTCGGTGTTAACCCTTTCCTTTTGTAGTAGGATGGCCCTTGTGGGTATCTGTACATATGTATTACATGCGCATATTAGGCTAGTAAAACAGGCTGAAGTTAGAACCTCGTTGTCGTGTCTCCTTATTTTAGATAATACTACATGGTGTCAGAAGTGGTTTTAATAATCACATAAACGTGAAGGACTTACCAAGTAAATCATATATTCAGGCTGACAGACAGTATCAAAGCAAGGAGGGCACAGTGTTGAGATAAACAGTGAAGATCATCTTTGGGCTAGCTAATGAGCAAGGACTAAGTTACTACTAGCAACATGTTGGAAGAGGAAGAAACTGGCAGGATTTCAGGGTTTGCAACTTCAAGTTCAACGGGCTCTCACACAAACATGGACAGGCCAGTGGCTAGTGCTGACAGATTTCACATTAGCCCCACTGAGAATTTTGATTGTATGGACATTCAAAACTGGCCAAAATGGATCAGGCGCTTTGAAAGGTACAGAGAAGCTTCAGGCTTAAATGTGAAAAATGAAGCATTTCAGATTAATACACTGATTTACTCTATGGGCGATGAACCCGAGGATATATTAAATGCTTCACCGTTAACTGAGGAAGAGAAACTTAACTACAGTGCCGTTACTACAGTTTTGACACTCATTTCGTAGGGAGACAAAACATTATATTTGAGAGTACTAGGTTTAATGTGCGCAAACAGGAGCTTTATCACAGCTGTTCACAAGCTAGCGGATCACTGTCAGTTTGGCACACTCAGGGAAGAACTGTTCCAAGATCGGATTCTAATGGGAATAAGAAATGTATCACTTTCCGAAAAGCAACAGTTGGATTCCCGGCTTACCTTGTCCAAAGCTGTAAACCAGGTTAGGCCAGAGTGAGACGGTAAAAAAACAAACCGTGGGTGATACTGCGCAGCTGCAGGTCTATGCAGTGTGAAGAGTGTGAGGAAATACATGTGTTTTCACACCGTGTGCTAATGTAACCGTTTGCGTTGTGTGCGGTTGATTGGGACTATAGACGTGGAGTTTTAATGAAGCAGAATTCACTCTCTGCATCCTGCATCTGAGTCCAAAAGAAAAGTAAACATTTGTAGAGCACATTTGTTCAGCGAATCGTCGCCTCTTTCTACAACAGATGCACAACACAGGGGGACTGGGATCATTCGAGGAGCTCGCCATCGTTCACAAATACCTTAGCTAGCTATTAACCACATGTTGAATTCAGAATGTTGACATCACCCTAAAAAAGTACAATTACATCTTAAAAATACCATCCACTTATGAGTAACCTCTAAATATACAACATTATTCATGAACAAAAAACACTGAGTGTATGGCTTAAAAGAATCAAACTTTTCTGAAGACGACAGAAAAAGCGTGTCTCCCTCTCATAGTGCATCAAAATGATTTGAGCAGGAGCACGCAGAGCAAAACGTAAGTACACACTCCCCTACTCCCCGGAGGCAGGCACGCATAATAACAAATCAACATGACATAGTAATACACGAACCTGGTGCAATTCACACAGTAACAACTGTTACACTGAAGAAAAGGAGGAGAACGCAGAACAGAGACAGACATGGAGAAAGCAGATAGGACCAGCAGCCAGTTCAAGTGTTAGTCGCAAACGTAGGTAATCCCCTTTCCACAGCTGGAAAGATTGCCCAGAATAGTATGTGGAATGTAGGAAATGTCACAGGAGAGCACCCATTTCAGCTGTCTGTCAATCAAAGCACCAGGCCCCCGCCCAAGAGGTCGAGGTGGCGGTTCCCTCAGTCCATGACCACATGCGCCGTTGTCATCGCACCTTGAGGAGGGCCCTTCTCCGTGCCTCTGCCAGGACCCAGTCCCAAGCCAACTGTTGCCGTGCCTCAGCTCCAGTCTACACTCCAGGCCAAAAGGTATGGCTCTCGTCAAGGGACTTGCCCTTGAAGGAGGCTTCCAAGAATCCTTCTCCTCGATTCATTGGTCCCTTTTAGATTGATCGTGACGTTAACCCCTCTGCTGTGCACCTGAAACTCCAAGCCTCTCTCAAGATCCACCCTGCCTTCCATGTATCCCTGATGAAACCTGTCTCCTCCTGCAGCAGCTCCTCCACCCCCTCAGCTCATCGATGACCATCCTGCCTATACCGTCCGGTGGCTTCTGAACGTGCGCCGTCGGGGTCGTAGCTGGCAGTACCTGGTGGACTGGGAAGGATATGAGTCTGAGGAGCACTGCTGGGTGCCCCGCCGTCACATTCTGAACCCCTCCCATCTACGTGCATTCTGCACCTCACACCTAGATACACATGGTCGGGTGCCAGGCTTATCTCTCTGTCTCTCTCTCTGTCTGTCTCTCTGTCTGAGTCTCTGTCTTTGTCCCTGTCTCTGTCTCTGTCTCTGTCTCTGTCTCTGTCTCTGTCTCTCTCTCTCTCTCTCTCTCTCTCTCTCTCTCTCTCTCTCTCTCTCTCTCTCTCTCTCTCTCTCTCTCTCTCTCTCTCTCTCTCTCTCTCTCTCTCTCTCTCTCTCTCTCTCTCTCTCTCTCTGTGTGTGTGTGTGTGTGTGTGTGTGTGTGTGTGTGTGTGTGTGTGTGTGTGTGTGTGTGTGTGTGTGTGTGTGTGTGTGTGTGTGTGTGTGTGTGTGTGTGTGTGTGTGTGTGTGTGTGTGTGTGTGTGTGTGTGTGTGTGTGTGGGTGGAGACAGGTGCGCCTCTTGCTCCAGCCTCAGCCTCCGCACCTGTTTTCCTGCAACCCACCTAAGCTTCCCCTGGCCTGCACTCCATCTTCCCCCTGTGTTTCACTAAATACCATGGTTACCTAATCCCAGTCTCCTTGTCTGAGTCTGTTAGTTTCCCCGAGAAACTCTGCGTAACAGGTCTTCTTCTGTCAGAACTGGTTGCTTTGGGGTTTTCTGTCGTCAATGTTTCTGTGGGAAAAGTTTTTAATGGAGTGGGGTTTGCAAGCCCTACAGCATTTCTGGTTTTCGGAGATTTTGTTTGTCGTTGATCTGTTAGCACTTTATGTGGCCTGATAAAAGAGGACAATTAAATTGGGGTCTGATTCTGCACTGAATTGCGGCAACTACTTTTTAATGAGTCTCTACATGTACCTACATGTCACAACAGCAACCCTAACAAAAGCATTGACTTGCCAGAGTCCCGCTTTCAAGGAGCGGGACTCTAACTCAGAAGCTTATAAGAAATCCAGCTATGCCCACCAATGAAACATCAAACAGGCACAGCGTCAATACAGGACTAAGATCCAATCGTACTACACCGGCTCCGACGCTTGTCGGCTGTGGCAGGGCTTGCAAACTATTCCAGACTACAAAGGGAAGGACAGCCAAGAGCTGCCCAGTGACATGAGCCTACCAGACGAGCTAAATACCTTCTATGCTCGCTTCGAGGCAAGTAACACTGAAACATGCATGAGAGCATCAGATGTTCCGGACGACTGTGTGATCACACTCTCTGCGGCCGATGTGAGTAAGACCTTCAAAAAGGCAGCAGGGCCAGATGGATTACCAGGACGTGTACTCCAAGCATGTGCTGACCAACTGGCAAGTGTCTTCACTGACACTTTCAACCTCTCCCTCTCTGAGTCTGTAATACCAACATGTTTCAAGCAGACTACCATAGTCCCTGTGCCCAAGAACACTAAGGTAACCTGTCTAAACGACTACCGATCCGTAGCACTCACATCTGTAGCCATGAAATGCTTTGAAAAGCTGGTCATGGCTCACATCAACACCATTATCCCAGAATACTCCCTATTCACTCAGGACTGCACAGCAAGGCACGACTCCAACACCATCATTAAGTTTGCTGATGACACAACAGTGGTAGGCCTGATCACTGACAATGATGAGACAGTCTATAGGGAGGAGGAGACCTGACTGTGTGGTGCAAGGACAACAACCTTGCCCTCAACGTGATCAAGACATGAATGTGGACTACAGATAAAGGAGGACCGAGCATGCCCCCATTCTCATCGATGGGGCTGTAGTCTACAACCAGGCGGTGTCAGAGGAAGGCCATGAAAATTGTCAAAAACTCCAGCCACCCTAGTCAAAGACTGTGTTCTTTCTGTTACCGTACGGCAAGCGGTAATGGGGCGCCAAGTCTAGATCCAAAAGGCTCCAAATAGCTTCTACCCCCGAGCCATAAGACTCCTGAACAGCTAATCAAATGGCTACACCTATTATTTGCATTGACCCCCTTTATCTACCAAAACAGTAAGTAGTCTTCACAAGAGATCTCCAACTGTGGCCTTTCCCTACCAAACCTGTCACAATGGTACCTGAACACTAGCATTGACTTGTCTATATAATGCAGTAAGTGCTACTTGTTGGGGGAGTTTGAAGTGACTTATGCGACATAAAATCACCTGATTGTCAGTTTTATCCTTTTTTTGACAATTGAAAGATTACTTAAAACATAAGCGTTATTTGAATCCATAGTTTATCTGTTGGTGGCCATTCGACAACATGCATTCTGTGGTGCATTCCTGAACATGGTTTTTCTCCTGGCTTCACATTAAAGTTACCTTAAATGGAAGCATACATTGTTTGCTGGAAGAATAAGTGCTTCTCTTTGGGGTAGCCATAACTCTGTTTTGCCATGAGGTTCTGCTCTTGAGTACCAACAAAGACTACATACATTGCTTTCATGTGTTAAGTTCTTTGTTATTAACTAATCACACACTACTTTTTCATATCAACATTCAGCTGACAATGTGGAAGACGACACATCAAGCTCAAGCACCTCAGTGGTAAGCTGCCTGATCACATTAGCATGGAGAACAATACTTGTTTCACAATAGGTGTGGAAGGGGCTGAGATGTGAAAGGGCACAGCTATCAGTTGGTGGCCCTGAATTTTTCAAATGAGCACATCCCAGGTTAGAAAATCACTTCAGTCTGACTCCTTGGAGGACAACCAACTAAGTGAATGGGCTCCAGTAAAGATGGGAATCATGAAGTAAGAAGTTAGTCATCTTTACCAGAGCTCTTTGACTGTGGCCTTTTCCCTACCAAACCTGTCCCAACTGGTACCAGAACACTAGCATTGACTTGTCTATATAATGCAGTAAGTGCTACTTGTTGGGGTAGTTTGACGTGACTTATGCGACATAAAATCACCTCATAGTCAGTATTATGCTGTTTTTGACAAATGAAAGATAACTTCAAACAGAAGCGTTATTTGAATACATTGCTCATAAGTGCTTCTCTTTGGAGTCGTCTTAACTGTGTTACTGTGTTACTTATAGGTCATAGCTCTCTGCTTTCCAGAACATGCTGAATTCTACTTCAACTTGAGCACCTTGATTTTATCAGGCCACAGAAAGTGCTATTAAGTTGGGGTCTGATTCTGCATTGAATTACAGCAACCACTTTTTAACGAGACTCTACATGTACCTACATGCCACAACAGAATACCCTAACAAAAGAATTGACTGGTTTTGTCTGCAGTAAGTGCTTTTTGTTGGAGTAGCTCTTGAGCAATTTGCTCAAAATTGCTCCAGAAAACAAGGAAGATCAAGAAGATTAACGAAAGCATAAAGATGTTGATGAAGAAATTCTGTTTTGAATGAGAAATGTAAAACTTTAGAGTACTTAAGCAGCGAATACATTGCAGGTTGTGGGATTTTCACAACAGTAGCCGGGCTATAGAAAGTCTATTGTCCTGCTAATAGTAGGAATTTGCATGATGAGCTACGTTCTCTATTGTAACCACTATGTCATACATTCAATTTGTATCTACCTTTCCAATTACTTTTAGAGTTGGGGAATTACAAATGTGAGCTTTCGTTTTAGTTACATTGTTTTAGTTTGAACGTGCAGACTTTTTTTCTTTAAATGTATTGTTTTATGTAGGACGCTACATGTTTGACCAGTTGCAATTGTAAGTAGGCCTAACAATAAAAATCCTACTTCTCTTAGGCTGTTAAAGCCTCAGAACCTACCCCAGCCAGTTAAGTTATTTCATATAGGTCTAGGCTCCGAAGAAATAGACTCCAATTGAGCCCTCTTGTTTTTTGTCAAGTCAAATTCAAAAGGCACTCGCACATCTGAGCTATCTATTTTGCAGGTGCATGGCAAAGGCCGGATAAGATTAGGAGAAAGAAGTAGGAACCCATACACTGCTCTTGATAGTATCACTGATCTTTAATAAGCTTTATGTATCGGCCTCACGGCCTTCGTCAGAGCTTTTGTGAGTTAAAAAAAACAATAATTGCACCCTTATGTAGACCTGGCCCCACCCACATCCGTTCCACACATCGAGGGGGGTTGAAGGCAAAGGAAAAACAAATAAGTGCTACCAAATATAACAATATGCATTTCATAAATATTCAAATAAAGTGTGTACATAAAACGTATTAAACACGTCTGTAAAACCACAATGAGGACATCTGCCTACCAAGCAAGTTTTCATAAATCATTGGGTCCCGTGTAAGTAAAACGTCAGAGTAATCTGAAATAGGGGCATAATTCATGGTCACATTTACAACATAACATACATAGGCATTTCATCATTAAGAGCTTTAGGAAATAATGTCTGGAGGGTGAAAATCCCAAAACATTCTGGCTGATTTTCTTTTGTGGCTGGCAGTTGGCATGGACCAATTTATCACGTATATAAAACATGCCAGTGTTTCTTGACCGCATCTCCCACCTTTCGCGAGTTCAAAGTATATGCAGTTGTGAACATTACAGTGTTCTTTAGCGGGTCTTTCTTGTAGCAATTCATCTCGTGCTTTTCCCAAATGCCAAATTAAGAGCTTCATCATCCACACATTGTGGAGAATAGCCTCTTCCTGGAAACCTATTGGGCATCTCCGTTGCTTTTTCTAGATAGTCCTGAAAAGGATTCATTGCAAATTGGAGGGGGTTCACAACCTAGCTCAAGTTGGAGAGAGGAGGGGTTCACATCTAGCTCGGCAATAAGAATGATTTTTTAAAGGTTGAATAGTGTATTGCTCAGCTAATAGCCCATATCCTGCTAAGCTTGTAAAAAAAACAAATCATAATACTTTTTTTCCCTTTCCATGTTAAAGATTCCAATTGACCAAGTGTTTTTGGCCACAATTGGTTCCAATCCCAATTAATATATTTGGGCACAGTCGATAGCGTGCTGGACTTCGGGCTAGAATGTTGAGGGTTCGGAACCTGCTCCCTGCTTGCTATAACGAATGAGTTCAATACACCTGGTACTGGATATGGCTGAGGAAAAACGTACTAAATAGGGATTTTCCTAAATTAACTTTATGACAAAGAAATATGCATAATCAATGTTCTCTACATTAACTAACATATTCCTCTCAATTGTAAATGTTTTGCTTGACTCGTTATGACGTTGCACCTACATATATTCGCTTCCCAATAATGTTTTGTCAGCCATCTAAGCTGAAGTCACCAGGGATGGGTGGCACGCGTCAAATTCGTCATTGGAACCACTCAATATGATTGATCATATAAAAACCGTTGGACCCAAATGCATAATGAGTGCTATAACTCCCCCTGTAGTGGACTGGAGCAATGAAGCCGTGGCGCTGGGTACCTCTTAGTCCAGAGGTGTAAACTCACAACTTTTAAAGGAGGAACCACTGTAAATAGTTTGCTGGAAGAATAAGTGCTTCTCTTTAGGGTAGCCATAACTGTGTTTTGCAATTAGGCTCTGCTCTTGAACATGCTGAATCCTATTTCAACTTGAGCACCTTTATTATATCAGGCAACAGAAAGTGCTATTAAGTTGGGGTCTACATCTACATATTACATATAGTCAGTTAAGAACAAATTCTTATTTTCAATGACAGCCTAGCAACAGTGTGTTAACCGCCTGTTCAACAGCAGAATAACAGATTTGTACCTTGTCAGCTCGGAGGTTTGAACTTCCGGTTACTAGTCCAACACTCTAACCAGTAGGCTACCCTACATTGATTTACAGCAACTACATTTTAATGAGTCTCTACATGTACCTGCATGCCACAACAGCAACCCTAACAAAAGCATTGACTGGTTTTGTCTGCAGAAAGTGGATTTTGTTGGGGTATCTGTTAATGGCCATTCGACAACAAGCATTCTGTGGTGCATTCCTGAACATGGTTTTTCTCCTTGCGCCACATAAAAGTTACCTTAAATGGAAGCATACATTGTTTGCTGGAAGAATGAGTGCTTCTCTTTGGGGTAGCCATAACTGTGTTTTGCCACAAGGCTCTGCTCTTGAGTACCGAGAAAGACTACATAAACTGCTTTAATTTGTTACGTTCTTTATTTATAACTAATCACACACTACTTTTTCATATCAACCATCGGCTGACAATGTTGAAGACGACACATCAAACTCAAGCATCTCAGTGGTAAGCTGCCTGATCACATTAGCATGAAGAACAATACTTGTTTCACAATAGGTGTGGAAGGGGCTGGGCTGTGAAAGGGCACAGCTATCAGTTGGTGCCCCTGAATATTTCAAATGAGCACATCCCAGGTTAGAAAATCACTTCAGTCTGACACCTTAGAGGACAACCAACTAAGTGAATGGGATCCAGTAAAGATGGGAATCGTGAAGTAAGAAGTAAGTCGTCTTTACCAGAGCTCTTTGACTGTGGCCTTTTCTATACCAAACCAGTAAGTAGTCTTTACCAGAGCTGTAAGACTGTGGCCTTTTCTCTACCAAACCAGTAAGTAGTCTTTACCAGAGCTCTTTGACTGTGGCCTTTTCTCTACCAAACCAGTAAGTAGTCTTTACCAGAGCTGTAAGACTGTGGCCTTTTCTCTACCAAACCAGTAAGTAGTCTTTACCAGAGCTGTAAGACTGTGGCCTTTTCTCTACCAAACCAGTAAGTAGTCTTTACCAAAGCTGTAAGACTGTGGCCTTTTCTCTACCAAACCAGTAAGTAGTCTTTACCAGAGCTGTAAGACTGTGGCCTTTTCTATACCAAACCAGTAAGTAGTCTTTACCAGAGCTGTAAGACTGGCCTTTTCTCTACCAAACCAGTAAGTAGTCTTTACCAGAAAACTCCAACTGTGGCCTTTTCTCTACCAAACCAGTAAGTAGTCTTTACCAGAAAACTCCAACTGTGGCCTTTTCCCTACCAAACCTGTCACAGTGGTACCTGAACACTAGCATTGACTTGTCTATATAATGCAGTAAGTGCTACTTGTTGGGGTAGTTTGACGTGACTTATGCGACATAAAATCACCTCATAGTCAGTATTATGCTGTTTTTGACAAATGAAAGATTACTTCAAACAGAAGCTTTATTTGAATCCATAACTAATAAGTGCTTCTGTTTGGGGTAGCCATAATGGTGTTTTGCCACTAAGCTCTGCTCTTGAACATGCTGAATTCTACTTCAACTGGAGCACCTTATTTTATCACACAACAGAAAGTGCTATTAAGTTGGAGAATGATTCTGCATTGAACTACAGAAACCACTTTTTAATGAGACTAAATATGTACCTACAAGCCACAACAGCAACCCAAACAAAAGCATTGACTGTTTTTTTCTGCAGTAAGTGCTTTTTGTTGGGTTATCTGTTAATGGCGATTCAACAACAATCATTCTGTGGTGGTTTTCTGAACATGGTTTACCTCCTAGCTTCACATTAAAGTTACCTTAAATGGAAGCATACATTGTTTGCTGGAAGAATAAGTGCTTCTCTATGGGGTAGCCATAACTGTGTTTTGCCACAAGGCTCTGCTCTTGAGTACCAACAAAGACTACATAAATTGCTTTTATGTGTTTACGTTCTTTATTTAAAACTAATCACACACTACTTTTTCATATCAACAATCAGCTGACAATGTGGAAGACGACACATCAAGCATCTCAGTGGTAAGCTGCCTGATCACATTAGCATGGAGAACAATACTTGTTTCACAATAGGTGTGGAAGGGGCTGGGCTGCGAAGGGCACAGCTATCAGATGGTGACCCTGAATATATAAAATGAGCACATCCCAGGTTAGAAAATCACTTCAGTAGAGGACAACCAACTAAATGAATGGGCTCCAGGAAAGATGGGCATCGTGGAGAAAGCAATAAGTAGAATTTACCAGAGCTCTACGACTGTGGCCTTTTCTCGACCAAACCAGTAAGTAGCCTTTACCAGAGAACTCCAACTGTGGCCCTTTTCCCTACCAAACCAGTAAGTAGCCTTTACCAGAGAACTCCAACTGTGGCCTTTTCCCTACCAAACCTGTCACAATGGTACCGGAACACTAGCATTGACTTGTCTATATAATACAGTAAGTGCTACTTGTTGGGGTAGTTTGACGTGTGTTATGCGACGTAAAATCACCTCATAGTCAGTATTATCCTGTTTTTTGACAAATGAAAGAACTTCAAACAGAAGCTTTATTTGAATCCATAGCGAATAAGTGCTTCTCTTTGGGGTAGCCATAACTGTGTTACTTATAGGTCATAGCTCTCCAATTTCCAGAACATCCTGAATTCTACTTCAACTTCAGCACCTTTCTTTTATCAGGCCTCAAAGTGCTATTAAGTTGGGGTATGATTCTGCATTGAATTACTTGCAACTATTCGACAACAAGCATTCTGTGGTGGTTTTCGGGAACATGGTTTTTCTCCTAGCTTCACATTAAAGTTACCTTAAATGGAAGCATACATTTCTTGCTGGAAGAATAAGTGCTTCTCTTTGGGGTAGCCATAACTGTGTTTTGCCACTAAGCTCTGCTCTTGAACATACTGAATTCTACTTCAACTTGAGCACCTTGATTTTATCAGGCACAGGAAGTGCTATTAAGTTAGGGTCTGATACTGCATTGAATTACAGGAGCTAAATTTTGACGAGACTCTACATGTACCGACACGTCACAACATCAACCCTAACAAAAGCATTGACTGATTTTGTCTGCAGTAAGTGCTTTTTGTTTGGGTATCTGTTAATGGCCATTCGACAAGCATTCTGTGGTGCATTCCTGACCATGGTTTTCCTCCTAGCTTCACATTAAAGTTACCTTAAATGGAAGCATACATTTTTGGCTATGAAGAATAAGTGCTTCTTTTTAGGGTAGCCATAACTGTGTTTTGCCACTAGGCTCTGCTCTTGAACGTGCTGAATTATACTTCAACTTGAGCACCTTTACTGTATAAGGCACAGGAAGTGCATGAGTCTACATGCACAGGAAGTGCATGAGTCTACATGTACCCACACGTCACAACAGCAACCCAAACAAAAGCATTGACTGGTTTTATCTGCAGTAAGTGCTTTTTGTTGGGTTATCTGTTAATGGCGATTCAACAACAAGCATTCTGTGATGGTTTTCGGGAACATGGTTTTTCTCCTAGCTTCACATTAAAGTTACCTTAAATGGAAGCATACATTTTTGGCTATGAAGAATAAGTGCTTCTCTTTAGGGTAGCCATAACTGTGTTTTGCCACAACAGCAACCCAAACAAAAGCATTGACTGGTTTTTTCTGCAGTAAGTGCTTTTTATTGGGTTATCTGTTAATGGCCATTCAACAACAAGCATTCTGTGGTGGTTTTCGGAAACATGGTTTTTCTCCTAGCTTCACATAAAAGTGACCTTAAATGGAAGCATACATTTCTTGCTGGAAGAATAAGGGCTTCTGTTTGGGGTAGCCATAACTGTTTTGCCACTAGGCTCTGCTCTTGAATACCAAGAAAGACTACATAAACTGCTTTCATGTGTTACGTGCTTTATTTCTCCTTAATCACACACTGCATTTTCATTCAGCATTAATTATTTCTCTATTGAATTACAGCAACTGCTTTTGTATGTGTACCTGCATGTCACAACAGCAACCCTAACAAAATAATTGACCAGTATTGTTTGCAGTAAGTGCTTTTTCTTGGGGTAGCTGTTAATGTCCACCCGACGACAACTATTTTTTTGTTGCTTTTCTCCTTGGAGGACTACCAACTAAATGAATGGGCTCCAGGAAAGATGGGCATCGTGGAGAAAGCAATAAGTCATATTTACCAGAGCTCTACGACTGTGGCCTTTTCTCGACCAAACCAGTAAGTAGTCTTTACCAGGGAACTCCAACTGTGGCCTTTTCTCGACCAAACCAGTAAGTAGCCTTTACCAGAGGTGTCCTTTTCTCTACCAAACCTGTCACAATGGTACCTGAACACTAGCATTGACTTGTCTATATAATACAGTAAGTGCTACTTGTTGGGGTAGTTTGAAGTGACTTATGCGACATAAAATCACCTGATTGTCAGAATTATGTTTTTTTTTTACATTTGAAAGATTACTTCAAACAGAAGCTTTATTTGAATCCATAACTAATAAGTGCTTCTCTTTAGGGTAGCCATAACTGTGTTTTGCCACTAGGCTCTGCTCTTGAACATGCTGAATTCTACTTCAACTTGAGCACCTTTCTTTTATCACACAACAGAAAGTGCTATTAAGTTGGAGTAAGATTCTGCATTGAATTACAGAAACCACTTTTTAATGAGACTACATGTACCTACATGCCACAACAGCAACCCAAACAAAAGCATTGACTGTTTTTTTCTGCAGTAAGTGCTTTTTGTTGGGTTATCTGTTAATGGCGATTCAACAACAAGCATTCTGTGGTGGTTTTCGGGAACATGGTTTTTCTCCCAGCTTCACATAAAAGTGACCTTAAATGGAAGCATACATTTCTTGCTGGAAGAATAAGTGCTTCTCTTTGGGGTAGCCATAACTGTGTTTTGCCACTAAGCTCTGCTCTTGAACATACTGAATTCTACTTCAACTTGAGCACCTTTACTGTATAAGGCACAGGAAGTGCATGAGTCTACATGTACCCACACGTCACAACAGCAACCCAAACAAAAGCATTGACTGGTTTTATCTGCAGTAAGTGCTTTTTGTTGGGTTATCTGTTAATGGCGATTCAACAACAAGCATTCTGTGATGGTTTTCGAGAACATGGTTTTTCTCCTAGCTTCACATTAAAGTTACCTTAAATGGAAGCATACATTTTTGGCTATGAAGAATAAGTGCTTCTCTTTAGGGTAGCCATAACTGTGTTTTGCCACTAGGCTCTGCTCTTGAACATGCTGAATTCTACTTCAACTTGAGAACCTTTCTTTATCACAGGCACAGGAAGTGCATGAGAAACCACTTTTTAATGAGACTACATGTACCTACAACAACAGCAACCCAAACAAAAGCATTGACTGGTTTTTTCTGCAGTAAGTGCTTTTTATTGGGTTATCTGTTAATGGCCATTCAACAACAAGCATTCTGTGGTGGTTTTCGGAAACATGGTTTTTCTCCTAGCTTCACATAAAAGTGACCTTAAATGGAAGCATACATTTCTTGCTGGAAGAATAAGTGCTTCTGTTTGGGGTAGCCATAACTGTTTTGCCACTAGGCTCTGCTCTTGAATACCAACAAAGACTACATAAACTGCTTTCATGTGTTACGTGCTTTATTTCTCCCTAATCACACACTGCATTTTCATTCAGCATTAATTATTTCTCTATTGAATTACAGCAACTGCTTTTGTATGTGTACCTGCATGTCACAACAGCAACCCTAACAAAATAATTGACCAGTATTGTTTGCAGTAAGTGCTTTTTCTTGGGGTAGCTGTTAATGTCCACCCGACGACAACTATTTTTTTGTTGCTTTTCTCCTTGGAGGACTACCAACTAAATGAATGGGCTCCAGGAAAGATGGGCATCGTGGAGAAAGCAATAAGTCATATTTACCAGAGCTCTACGACTGTGGCCTTTTCTCGACCAAACCAGTAAGTAGTCTTTACCAGGGAACTCCAACTGTGGCCTTTTCTCGACCAAACCAGTAAGTAGCCTTTACCAGAGGACTCCCAACTGTGGCCTTTTCTCTACCAAACCTGTCACAATGGTACCTGAACACTAGCATTGACTTGTCTATATAATACAGTAAGTGCTACTTGTTGGGGTAGTTTGAAGTGACTTATGCGACATAAAATCACCTGATTGTCAGAATTATGTTTTTTTTTACATTTGAAAGATTACTTCAAACAGAAGCTTTATTTGAATCCATAACTAATAAGTGCTTCTCTTTAGGGTAGCCATAACTGTTTTGCCACTAGGCACTGCTCTTGAACATGCTGAATTCTACTTCAACTTGAGCACCTTTCTTTTATCACACAACAGAAAGTGCTATTAAGTTGGAGTAAGATTCTGCATTGAATTACAGAAACCACTTTTTAATGAGACTACATGTACCTACATGCCACAACAGCAACCCAAACAAAAGCATTGACTGTTTTTTCTGCAGTAAGTGCTTTTTGTTGGGTTATCTGTTAATGGCGATTCAACAACAAGCATTCTGTGGTGGTTTTCGGGAACATGGTTTTTCTCCTAGCTTCACATAAAAGTGACCTTAAATGGAAGCATACCTTTCTTGCTGGAAGAATAAGTGCTTCTCTTTGGGGTAGCCATAACTGTGTTTTGCCACTAAGCTCTGCTCTTGAACATACTGAATTCTACTTCAACTTGAGCACCTTTACTGTATAAGGCACAGGAAGTGCATGAGTCTACATGTACCCACACGTCACAACAGCAACCCAAACAAAAGCATTGACTGGTTTTATCTGCAGTAAGTGCTTTTTGTTGGGTTATCTGTTAATGGCGATTCAACAACAAGCATTCTGTGGTGGTTTTCGGGAACATGGTTTTTCTCCTAGCTTCACATAAAAGTGACCTTAAATGGAAGCATACATTTCTTGCTGGAAGAATAAGTGCTTCTCTTTGGGGTAGCCATAACTGTGTTTTGCCACTAGGCTCTGCTCTTGAACATGCTGAATTCTACTTCAACTTGAGCACCTTTACTGTATAAGGCACAGGAAGTGCATGAGTCTACATGTACCCACACGTCACAACAGCAACCCAAACAAAAGCATTGACTGGTTTTATCTGCAGTAAGTGCTTTTTGTTGGGTTATCTGTTAATGGCATTCAACAACAAGCATTCTGTGCATGGTTTTGAAACATGGTTTTTCTCCTAGCTTTTAAAGTTACCTTAAATGGAAGCATACATTTTGGCTATGAAGAATAAGTGCTTCTCTTTGGGTAGCCATCTGTGTTTTGCCACAACATGCAACCCAAACAAAAGCATTGACTGGTTTTTTCTGCAGTAAGTGCTTTTTATTGGGTTATCTGTTAAGCCATTCAACAACAAGCATTCTGTGGTGGTTTTCGGAAACATGGTTTTTCTCCTAGCTTCACATAAAAGTGACCTTAAATGGAAGCATACATTTCTTGCTGGAAGAATAAGTGCTTCTGTTTGGGGTAGCCATAACTGTTTTGCCACTAGGCTCTGCTCTTGAATACCAACAAAGACTACATAAACTGCTTTCATGTGTTACGTGCTTTATTTCTCCCTAATCACACACTGCATTTTCATTCAGCATTAATTATTTCTCTATTGAATTACAGCAACTGCTTTTGTATGTGTACCTGCATGTCACAACAGCAACCCTAACAAAATAATTGACCGGTATTGTTTGCAGTAAGTGCTTTTTCTTGGGGTAGCTGTTAATGTCCACCCGACGACAACTATTTTTTTGTTGCTTTTCTCCTTGGAGGACTACCAACTAAATGAATGGGCTCCAGGAAAGATGGGCATCGTGGAGAAAGCAATAAGTCATATTTACCAGAGCTCTACGACTGTGGCCTTTTCTCGACCAAACCAGTAAGTAGTCTTTTCCAGGGAACTCCAACTGTGGCCTTTTCTCGACCAAACCAGTAAGTAGCCTTTACCAGAGGACTCCCAACTGTGGCCTTTTCTCGACCAAACCAGTAAGTAGCCTTTACCAGAGGACTCCCAACTGTGGCCTTTTCTCTACCAAACCTGTCACAATGGTACCTGAACACTAGCATTGACTTGTCTATATAATACAGTAAGTGCTACTTGTTGGGGTAGTTTGAAGTGACTTATGCGACATAAAATCACCTGATTGTCAGAATTATGTTTTTTTTTACATTTGAAAGATTACTTCAAACAGAAGCTTTATTTGAATCCATAACTAATAAGTGCTTCTCTTTAGGGTAGCCATAACTGTTTTGCCACTAGGCTCTGCTCTTGAACATGCTGAATTCTACTTCAACTTGAGCACCTTTCTTTTATCACACAACAGAAAGTGCTATTAAGTTGGAGTAAGATTCTGCATTGAATTACAGAAACCACTTTTTAATGAGACTACATGTACCTACATGCCACAACAGCAACCCAAACAAAAGCATTGACTGTTTTTTTTCTGCAGTAAGTGCTTTTTGTTGGGTTATCTGTTAATGGCGATTCAACAACAAGCATTCTGTGGTGGTTTTCGGGAACATGGTTTTTCTCCTAGCTTCACATTAAAGTTACCTTAAATGGAAGCATACATTTTTGGCTATGAAGAATAAGTGCTTCTCTTTAGGGTAGCCATAACCTGTGTTTTGCCACTCGGCTCTGCTCTTGAACATGCTGAATTCTACTTCAACCTTTGCACCTTTATTTTATCAGGCACAGGAAGTGATGTTAAGTTGGAGTTGATTCTGCATTGAATTACAGAAACCACTTTTTAATGAGACTCTACACTAACCTACATGCCACAACAGCAACCCAAACAAAAGCATTGACGCGTTTTATCTGCAGTAAGTGCTTTTTGTTGGGTTATCTGTTAATGGCGATTCAACAACAAGCATTCTGTGGTGGTTTTCGGGAACATGGTTTTTCTCCTAGCTTCACATAAAAGTGACCTTAAATGGAAGCATACATTTCTTGCTGGAAGAATACGTGCTTCTCTTTGGGGTAGCCATAACTGTGTTTTGCCACTAAGCTCTGCTCTTGAACATACTGAATTCTACTTCAACTTGAGCACCTTGATTTTATCAGGCACAGGAAGTGCTATTAAGTTAGGGTCTGATACTGCATTGAATTACAGGAGCTAAATTTTGACGAGACTCTACATGTACCGACACGTCACAACATCAACCCTAACAAAAGCATTGACTGATTTTGTCTGCAGTAAGTGCTTTTTGTTTGGGTATCTGTTAATGGCCATTCGACAAGCATTCTGTGGTGCATTCCTGACCATGGTTTTCCTCCTAGCTTCACATTAAAGTTACCTTAAATGGAAGCATACATTTTTGGCTATGAAGAATAAGTGCTTCTCTTTAGGGTAGCCATAATTGTGTTTTGCCACTAGGCTCTGCTCTTGAACATGCTGAATTCTACTTCAACTTGAGCACCTTTACTGTATAAGGCACAGGAAGTGCATGAGTCTACATGTACCCACACGTCACAACAGCAACCCAAACAAAAGCATTGACTGGTTTTTTCTGCAGTAAGTGCTTTTTATTGGGTTATCTGTTAATTGCCATTCAACAACAAGCATTCTGTGGTGGTTTTCGGAAACATGGTTTTTCTCCTAGCTTCACATAAAAGTGACCTTAAATGGAAGCATACATTTCTTGCTGGAAGAATAAGTGCTTCTCTTTGGGGTAGCCATAACTGTTTTGCCACTAGGCTCTGCTCTTGAATACCAAGAAAGACTACATAAACTGCTTTCATGTGTTACGTGCTTTATTTCTCCCTAATCACACACTTCATTTTCATTCAGCATTAATTATTTCTCTATTGAATTACAGCAACTGCTTTTGTATGTGTACCTGCATGTCACAACAGCAACCCTAACAAAATAATTGACCAGTATTGTTTGCAGTAAGTGCTTTTTCTTGGGGTAGCTGTTAATGTCCACCCGACGACAACTATTTTTTTGCTGCTTTTCTCCTTGGAGGACTACCAACTAAATGAATGGGCTCCAGGAAAGATGGGCATCGTGGAGAAAGCAATAAGTCATATTTACCAGAGCTCTACGACTGTGGCCTTTTCTCGACCAAACCAGTAAGTAGCCTTTACCAGAGTTGGCCTTTTCTCTACCAAACCTGTCACAATGGTACCTGAACACTAGCATTGACTTGTCTATATAATACAGTAAGTGCTACTTGTTGGGGTAGTTTGAAGTGACTTATGCGACATAAAATCACCTGATTGTCAGAATTATGTTTTTTTACATTTGAAAGATTACTTCAAACAGAAGCTTTATTTGAATCCATAACTAATAAGTGCTTCTCTTTAGGGTAGCCATAACTGTGTTTTGCCACTAGGCTCTGCTCTTGAACATGCTGAATTCTACTTCAACTTGAGCACCTTTCTTTTATCACACAACAGAAAGTGCTATTAAGTTGGAGTAAGATTCTGCATTGAATTACAGAAACCACTTTTTAATGAGACTACATGTACCTACATGCCACAACAGCAACCCAAACAAAAGCATTGACTGTTTTTTTCTGCAGTAAGTGCTTTTTGTTGGGTTATCTGTTAATGGCGATTCAACAACAAGCATTCTGTGGTGGTTTTCGGGAACATGGTTTTTCTCCCAGCTTCACATAAAAGTTACCTTAAATGGAAGCATACCTTTCTTGCTGGAAGAATAAGTGCTTCTCTTTGGGGTAGCCATAACTGTGTTTTGCCACTAGGCTCTGCTCTTGAATACCAAGAAAGACTACATAAACTGCTTTCATGTGTTACCTGCTTTATTTCTCCCTAATCACACACTGCATTTTCATTCAGCATTAATTATTTCTCTATTGAATTACAGCAACTGCTTTTGTATGTGTACCTGCATGTCACAACAGCAACCCTAACAAAAGCATTGACCAGTTTTCTTTGCAGTAAGTGCTTTTTGTTTGGGTATCTGTTAATGGCCATTCGACAAGCATTCTGTGGTGCATTCCTGACCATGGTTTTCCTCCTAGCTTCACATTAAAGTGACCTTAAATGGAAGCATACATTTTTGGCTATGAAGAATAAGTGCTTCTCTTTAGGGTAGCCATAACCTGTGTTTTGCCACTCGGCTCTGCTCTTGAACATGCTGAATTCTACTTCAACCTTTGCACCTTTATTTTATCAGGCACAGGAAGTGATGTTAAGTTGGAGTATGATTCTGCATTGAATTACAGAAACCACTTTTTAATGAGACTCTACACTAACCTACATGCCACAACAGCAACCCAAACAAAAGCATTGACGCGTTTTATCTGCAGTAAGTGCTTTTTGTTGGGTTATCTGTTAATGGCGATTCAACAACAAGCATTCTGTGGTTGTTTTCGGGAACATGGTTTTTCTCCTAGCTTCACATAAAAGTGACCTTAAATGGAAGCATACATTTCTTGCTGGAGGAATAAGTGCTTCTCTTCGGGGTAGCCATAACTGTGTTTTGCCACTAAGCTCTGCTCTTGAACATACTGAATTCTACTTCAACTTGAGCACCTTGATTTTATCAGGCACAGGAAGTGCTATTAAGTTAGGGTCTGATACTGCATTGAATTACAGGAGCTAAATTTTGACGAGACTCTACATGTACCGACACGTCACAACATCAACCCTGACAAAAGCATTGACTGATTTTGTCTGCAGTAAGTGCTTTTTGTTTGGGTATCTGTTAATGGCCATTCGACAAGCATTCTGTGGTGCATTCCTGACCATGGTTTTCCTCCTAGCTTCACATTAAAGTTACCTTAAATGGAAGCATACATTTTTGGCTATGAAGAATAAGTGCTTCTCTTTAGGGTAGCCATAACTGTGTTTTGCCACTAGGCTCTGCTCTTGAACATGCTGAATTCTACTTCAACTTGAGCACCTTTACTGTATAAGGCACAGGAAGTGCATGAGTCTACATGTACCCACACGTCACAACAGCAACCCAAACAAAAGCATTGACTGGTTTTATCTGCAGTAAGTGCTTTTTGTTGGGTTATCTGTTAATGGCCATTCAACAACAAGCATTCTGTGGTGGTTTTCGGAAACATGGTTTTTCTCCTAGCTTCACATAAAAGTGACCTTAAATGGAAGCATACATTTCTTGCTGGAAGAATAATTCTGTGCTTTTTTAATGGTACCTGCATGTCACAACAGCAACCCTGACAAAAGCATTGACCAGTTTTTTTGCAGTAAGTGCTTTTTGTTTGGGTATCTGTTAATGGCCATTCGACAAGCATTCTGTGGTGCATTCCTGACCATGGTTTTCCTCCTAGCTTCACATTAAAGTTACCTTAAATGGAAGCATACATTTTTGGCTATGAAGAATAAGTGCTTCTCTTTAGGGTAGCCATAACTGTGTTTTGCCACAACAGCAACCCAAACAAAAGCATTGACTGTTTTTTTCTGCAGTAAGTGCTTTTTATTGGGTTATCTGTTAATGGCCATTCAACAACAAGCATTCTGTGGTGGTTTTCGGAAACATGGTTTTTCTCCTAGCTTCACATAAAAGTGACCTTAAATGGAAGCATACATTTCTTGCTGGAAGAATAAGGGCTTCTGTTTGGGGTAGCCATAACTGTTTTGCCACTAGGCTCTGCTCTTGAATACCAAGAAAGACTACATAAACTGCTTTCATGTGTTACGTGCTTTATTTCTCCTTAATCACACACTGCATTTTCATTCAGCATGAATTATTTCTCTATTGAATTACAGCAACTGCTTTTGTATGTGTACCTGCATGTCACAACAGCAACCCTAACAAAATAATTGACCAGTATTGTTTGCAGTAAGTGCTTTTTCTTGGGATAGCTGTTAATGTCCACACGACGACAACTATTTTTTGTTGCTTTTCTCCTTGGAGGACTACCAACTAAATGAATGGGCTCCAGGAAAGATGGGCATCGTGGAGAAAGCAATAAGTCATATTTACCAGAGCTCTACGACTGTGGCCTTTTCTCGACCAAACCAGTAAGTAGTCTTTACCAGGGAACTCCAACTGTGGCCTTTTCTCGACCAAACCAGTAAGTAGCCTTTACCAGAGGACTCCCAACTGTGGCCTTTTCTCTACCAAACCTGTCACAATGGTACCTGAACACTAGCATTGACTTGTCTATATAATACAGTAAGTGCTACTTGTTGGGGTAGTTTGAAGTGACTTATGCGACATAAAATCACCTGATTGTCAGAATTATGTTTTTTTTTTTTACATTTGAAAGATTACTTCAAACAGAAGCTTTATTTGAATCCATAACTAATAAGTGCTTCTCTTTAGGGTAGCCATAACTGTGTTTTGCCACTAGGCTCTGCTCTTGAACATGCTGAATTCTACTTCAACTTGAGCACCTTTCTTTTATCACACAACAGAAAGTGCTATTAAGTTGGAGTAAGATTCTGCATTGAATTACAGAAACCACTTTTTAATGAGACTACATGTACCTACATGCCACAACAGCAACCCAAACAAAAGCATTGACTGTTTTTTTCTGCAGTAAGTGCTTTTTGTTGGGTTATCTGTTAATGGCGATTCAACAACAAGCATTCTGTGGTGGTTTTCGGGAACATGGTTTTTCTCCCAGCTTCACATAAAAGTTACCTTAAATGGAAGCATACCTTTCTTGCTGGAAGAATAAGTGCTTCTCTTTGGGGTAGCCATAACTGTGTTTTGCCACTAGGCTCTGCTCTTGAATACCAAGAAAGACTACATAAACTGCTTTCATGTGTTACCTGCTTTATTTCTCCCTAATCACACACTGCATTTTCATTCAGCATTAATTATTTCTCTATTGAATTACAGCAACTGCTTTTGTATGTGTACCTGCATGTCACAACAGCAACCCTAACAAAAGCATTGACCAGTTTTCTTTGCAGTAAGTGTTGTTTGGGTATCTGTTAATGGCCATTCGACAAGCATTCTGTGGTGCATTCCTGACCATGGTTTTCCTCCTAGCTTCACATTAAAGTGACCTTAAATGGAAGCATACATTTTTGGCTATGAAGAATAAGTGCTTCTCTTTAGGGTAGCCATAACCTGTGTTTTGCCACTCGGCTCTGCTCTTGAACATGCTGAATTCTACTTCAACCTTTGCACCTTTATTTTATCAGGCACAGGAAGTGATGTTAAGTTGGAGTATGATTCTGCATTGAATTACAGAAACCACTTTTTAATGAGACTCTACACTAACCTACATGCCACAACAGCAACCCAAACAAAAGCATTGACGCGTTTTATCTGCAGTAAGTGCTTTTTGTTGGGTTATCTGTTAATGGCGATTCAACAACAAGCATTCTGTGGTTGTTTTCGGGAACATGGTTTTTCTCCTAGCTTCACATAAAAGTGACCTTAAATGGAAGCATACATTTCTTGCTGGAGGAATAAGTGCTTCTCTTCGGGGTAGCCATAACTGTGTTTTGCCACTAAGCTCTGCTCTTGAACATACTGAATTCTACTTCAACTTGAGCACCTTGATTTTATCAGGCACAGGAAGTGCTATTAAGTTAGGGTCTGATACTGCATTGAATTACAGGAGCTAAATTTTGACGATACTCTACATGTACCGACACGTCACAACATCAACCCTGACAAAAGCATTGACTGATTTTGTCTGCAGTAAGTGCTTTTTGTTTGGGTATCTGTTAATGGCCATTCGACAAGCATTCTGTGGTGCATTCCTGACCATGGTTTTCCTCCTAGCTTCACATTAAAGTTACCTTAAATGGAAGCATACATTTTTGGCTATGAAGAATAAGTGCTTCTCTTTAGGGTAGCCATAACTGTGTTTTGCCACTAGGCTCTGCTCTTGAACATGCTGAATTCTACTTCAACTTGAGCACCTTTACTGTATAAGGCACAGGAAGTGCATGAGTCTACATGTACCCACACGTCACAACAGCAACCCAAACAAAAGCATTGACGCGTTTTATCTGCAGTAAGTGCTTTTTGTTGGGTTATCTGTTAATGGCCATTCAACAACAAGCATTCTGTGGTGGTTTTCGGAAACATGGTTTTTCTCCTAGCTTCACATAAAAGTGACCTTAAATGGAAGCATACATTTCTTGCTGGAAGAATAAGGGCTTCTGTTTAAATTACAGCAACTGCTTTTTTAATGTGTACCTGCATGTCACAACAGCAACCCTGACAAAAGCATTGACCAGTTTTCTTTGCAGTAAGTGCTTTTTGTTTGGGTATCTGTTAATGGCCATTCGACAAGCATTCTGTGGTGCATTCCTGACCATGGTTTTCCTCCTAGCTTCACATTAAAGTTACCTTAAATGGAAGCATACATTTTTGGCTATGAAGAATAAGTGCTTCTCTTTAGGGTAGCCATAACTGTGTTTTGCCACAACAGCAACCCAAACAAAAGCATTGACTGTTTTTTTCTGCAGTAAGTGCTTTTTATTGGGTTATCTGTTAATGGCCATTCAACAACAAGCATTCTGTGGTGGTTTTCGGAAACATGGTTTTTCTCCTAGCTTCACATAAAAGTGACCTTAAATGGAAGCATACATTTCTTGCTGGAAGAATAAGGGCTTCTGTTTGGGGTAGCCATAACTGTTTTGCCACTAGGCTCTGCTCTTGAATACCAAGAAAGACTACATAAACTGCTTTCATGTGTTACGTGCTTTATTTCTCCTTAATCACACACTGCATTTTCATTCAGCATGAATTATTTCTCTATTGAATTACAGCAACTGCTTTTGTATGTGTACCTGCATGTCACAACAGCAACCCTAACAAAATAATTGACCAGTATTGTTTGCAGTAAGTGCTTTTTCTTGGGATAGCTGTTAATGTCCACACGACGACAACTATTTTTTTGTTGCTTTTCTCCTTGGAGGACTACCAACTAAATGAATGGGCTCCAGGAAAGATGGGCATCGTGGAGAAAGCAATAAGTCATATTTACCAGAGCTCTACGACTGTGGCCTTTTCTCGACCAAACCAGTAAGTAGTCTTTACCAGGGAACTCCAACTGTGGCCTTTTCTCGACCAAACCAGTAAGTAGCCTTTACCAGAGGACTCCCAACTGTGGCCTTTTCTCTACCAAACCTGTCACAATGGTACCTGAACACTAGCATTGACTTGTCTATATAATACAGTAAGTGCTACTTGTTGGGGTAGTTTGAAGTGACTTATGCGACATAAAATCACCTGATTGTCAGAATTATGTTTTTTTTTACATTTGAAAGATTACTTCAAACAGAAGCTTTATTTGAATCCATAACTAATAAGTGCTTCTCTTTAGGGTAGCCATAACTGTGTTTTGCCACTAGGCTCTGCTCTTGAACATGCTGAATTCTACTTCAACTTGAGCACCTTTCTTTTATCACACAACAGAAAGTGCTATTAAGTTGGAGTAAGATTCTGCATTGAATTACAGAAACCACTTTTTAATGAGACTCTACACTAACCCACACGTCACAACAGCAACCCAAACAAAAGCATTGACTGGTTTTATCTGCAGTAAGTGCTTTTTGTTGGGTTATCTGTTAATGGCGATTCAACAACAAGCATTCTGTGATGGTTTTCGAGAACATGGTTTTTCTCCTAGCTTCACATTAAAGTTACCTTAAATGGAAGCATACATTTTTGGCTATGAAGAATAAGTGCTTCTCTTTAGGGTAGCCATAACTGTGTTTTGCCACTAGGCTCTGCTCTTGAACATGCTGAATTCTACTTCAACTTGAGCACCTTTACTGTATAAGGCACAGGAAGTGCATGAGTCTACATGTACCCACACGTCACAACAGCAACCCAAACAAAAGCATTGACGCGTTTTATCTGCAGTAAGTGCTTTTTGTTGGGTTATCTGTTAATGGCCATTCAACAACAAGCATTCTGTGGTGGTTTTCGGAAACATGGTTTTTCTCCTAGCTTCACATAAAAGTGACCTTAAATGGAAGCATACATTTCTTGCTGGAAGAATAAGGGCTTCTGTTTGGGGTAGCCATAACTGTTTTGCCACTAAGCTCTGCTCTTGAATACCAAGAAAGACTACATAAACTGCTTTCATGTGTTACGTGCTTTATTTCTCCCTAATCACACACTGCATTTTCATTCAGCATTAATTATTTCTCTATTGAATTACAGCAACTGCTTTTGTATGTGTACCTGCATGTCACAACAGCAACCCTAACAAAATAATTGACCGGTATTGTTTGCAGTAAGTGCTTTTTCTTGGGGTAGCTGTTAATGTCCACCCGACGACAACTATTTTTTTGTTGCTTTTCTCCTTGGAGGACTACCAACTAAATGAATGGGCTCCGGGAAAGATGGGCATCGTGGAGAAAGCAATAAGTCATATTTACCAGAGCTCTACGACTGTGGCCTTTTCTCGACCAAACCAGTAAGTAGTCTTTACCAGGGAACTCCAACTGTGGCCTTTTCTCGACCAAACCAGTAAGTAGCCTTTACCAGAGTTGTCCTTTTCTCTACCAAACCTGTCACAATGGTACCTGAACACTAGCATTGACTTGTCTATATAATACAGTAAGTGCTACTTGTTGGGGTAGTTTGAAGTGACTTATGCGACATAAAATCACCTGATTGTCAGAATTATGTTTTTTTTTACATTTGAAAGATTACTTCAAACAGAAGCTTTATTTGAATCCATAACTAATAAGTGCTTCTCTTTAGGGTAGCCATAACTGTGTTTTGCCACTAGGCTCTGCTCTTGAACATGCTGAATTCTACTTCAACTTGAGCACCTTTCTTTTATCACACAACAGAAAGTGCTATTAAGTTGGAGTAAGATTCTGCATTGAATTACAGAAACCACTTTTTAATGAGACTACATGTACCTACATGCCACAACAGCAACCCAAACAAAAGCATTGACTGTTTTTTTCTGCAGTAAGTGCTTTTTGTTGGGTTATCTGTTAATGGCGATTCAACAACAAGCATTCTGTGGTGGTTTTCGGGAACATGGTTTTTCTCCCAGCTTCACATAAAAGTTACCTTAAATGGAAGCATACCTTTCTTGCTGGAAGAATAAGGGCTTCCCTTTGGGGTAGCCATAACTGTGTTTTGCCACTAGGCTCTGCTCTTGAATACCAAGAAAGACTACATAAACTGCTTTCATGTGTTACCTGCTTTATTTCTCCCTAATCACACACTGCATTTTCATTCAGCATTAATTATTTCTCTATTGAATTACAGCAACTGCTTTTGTATGTGTACCTGCATGTCACAACAGCAACCCTGACAAAAGCATTGACTGATTTTGTCTGCAGTAAGTGCTTTTTGTTTGGGTATCTGTTAATGGCCATTCGACAAGCATTCTGTGGTGCATTCCTGAACATGGTTTTTCTCCTAGCTTCACATTAAAGTTACCTTAAATGGAAGCATACATTTTTGGCTATGAAGAATAAGTGCTTCTCTTTAGGGTAGCCATAACCTGTGTTTTGCCACTCGGCTCTGCTCTTGAACATGCTGAATTCTACTTCAACCTTTGCACCTTTATTTTATCAGGCACAGGAAGTGATGTTAAGTTGGAGTATGATTCTGCATTGAATTACAGAAACCACTTTTTAATGAGACTCTACACTACCCTACATGCCACAACAGCAACCCAAACAAAAGCATTGACGCGTTTTATCTGCAGTAAGTGCTTTTTGTTGGGTTATCTGTTAATGGCGATTCAACAACAAGCATTCTGTGGTGGTTTTCGGGAACATGGTTTTTCTCCTAGCTTCACATAAAAGTGACCTTAAATGGAAGCATACATTTCTTGCTGGAAGAATAAGTGCTTCTCTTTGGGGTAGCCATAACTGTGTTTTGCCACTAGGCACTGCTCTTGAATACCATGAAAGACTACATAAACTGCTTTCATGTGTGTGTTACCTGCTTTATTTCTCCCTAATCACACACTGCATTTTCATTCAGCATTAATTATTTCTCTATTAAATTACAGCAACTGCTTTTTTAATGTGTACCTGCATGTCACAACAGCAACCCTGACAAAAGCATTGACCAGTTTTCTTTGCAGTAAGTGCTTTTTGTTTGGGTATCTGTTAATGGCCATTCGACAAGCATTCTGTGGTGCATTCCTGACCATGGTTTTCCTCCTAGCTTCACATTAAAGTTACCTTAAATGGAAGCATACATTTTTGGCTATGAAGAATAAGTGCTTCTCTTTAGGGTAGCCATAACTGTGTTTTGCCACAACAGCAACCCAAACAAAAGCATTGACTGTTTTTTTCTGCAGTAAGTGCTTTTTGTTGGGTTATCTGTTAATGGCCATTCAACAACAAGCATTCTGTGGTGGTTTTCGGAAACATGGTTTTTCTCCTAGCTTCACATAAAAGTGACCTTAAATGGAAGCATACATTTCTTGCTGGAAGAATAAGGGCTTCTGTTTGGGGTAGCCATAACTGTGTTTTGCCACTAAGCTCTGCTCTTGAATACCAAGAAAGACTACATAAACTGCTTTCATGTGTTACGTGCTTTATTTCTCCCTAATCACACACTGCATTTTCATTCAGCATTAATTATTTCTCTATTGAATTACAGCAACTGCTTTTGTATGTGTACCTGCATGTCACAACAGCAACCCTAACAAAATAATTGACCAGTATTGTTTGCAGTAAGTGCTTTTTCTTGGGGTAGCTGTTAATGTCCACCCGACGACAACTATTTTTTTGTTGCTTTTCTCCTTGGAGGACTACCAACTAAATGAATGGGCTCCAGGAAAGATGGGCATCGTGGAGAAAGCAATAAGTCATATTTACCAGAGCTCTACGACTGTGGCCTTTTCTCGACCAAACCAGTAAGTAGTCTTTTCCAGGGAACTCCAACTGTGGCCTTTTCTCGACCAAACCAGTAAGTAGCCTTTACCAGAGGACTCCCAACTGTGGCCTTTTCTCGACCAAACCAGTAAGTAGCCTTTACCAGAGGACTCCCAACTGTGGCCTTTTCTCTACCAAACCTGTCACAATGGTACCTGAACACTAGCATTGACTTGTCTATATAATACAGTAAGTGCTACTTGTTGGGGTAGTTTGAAGTGACTTATGCGACATAAAATCACCTGATTGTCAGAATTATGTTTTTTTTAACATTTGAAAGATTACTTCAAACAGAAGCTTTATTTGAATCCATAACTAATAAGTGCTTCTCTTTAGGGTAGCCATAACTGTGTTTTGCCACTAGGCTCTGCTCTTGAACATGCTGAATTCTACTTCATCTTGAGCACCTTTCTTTTATCACACAACAGAAAGTGCTATTAAGTTGGAGTAAGATTCTGCATTGAATTACAGGAGCTAAATTTTGACGAGACTCTACATGTACCGACACGTCACAACATCAACCCTAACAAAAGCATTGACTGATTTTGTCTGCAGTAAGTGCTTTTTGTTTGGGTATCTGTTAATGCCCATTCGACAAGCATTCTGTGGTGCATTCCTGACCATGGTTTTCCTCCTAGCTTCACATTAAAGTTACCTTAAATGGAAGCATACATTTTTGGCTACGAAGAATAAGTGCTTCTCTTTGGGGTAGCCATAACTGTGTTTTGCCACTAGGCTCTGCTCTTGAACATGCTGAATTCTACTTCAACTTGAGCACCTTTACTGTATAAGGCACAGGAAGTGCATGAGTCTACATGTACCCACACGTCACAACAGCAACCCAAACAAAAGCATTGACTGGTTTTATCTGCAGTAAGTGCTTTTTGTTGGGTTATCTGTTAATGGCGATTCAACAACAAGCATTCTGTGATGGTTTTCGGGAACATGGTTTTTCTCCTAGCTTCACATTAAAGTTACCTTAAATGGAAGCATACATTTTTGGCTATGAAGAATAAGTGCTTCTCTTTAGGGTAGCCATAACTGTGTTTTGCCACAACAGCAACCCAAACAAAAGCATTGACTGGTTTTGCCACAACAGCAACCCAAACAAAAGCATTGACTGGTTTTTTCTGCAGTAAGTGCTTTTTATTGGGTTATCTGTTAATGGCCATTCAACAACAAGCATTCTGTGGTGCATTCCTGACCATGGTTTTCCTCCTAGCTTCACATTAAAGTTACCTTAAATGGAAGCATACATTTTTGGCTACGAAGAATAAGTGCTTCTCTTTAGGGTAGCCATAACTGTTTTGCCACTAGGCACTGCTCTTGAACATGCTGAATTCTACTTCAACTTGAGCACCTTGATTTTATCACACAACAGAAAGTGCTATTAAGTTGGAGTAAGATTCTGCATTGAATTACAGAAACCACTTTTTAATGAGACTACATGTACCTACATGCCACAACAGCAACCCAAACAAAAGCATTGACTGTTTTTTTCTGCAGTAAGTGCTTTTTGTTGGGTTATCTGTTAATGGCGATTCAACAACAAGCATTCTGTGGTGGTTTTCGGGAACATGGTTTTTCTCCCAGCTTCACATAAAAGTTACCTTAAATGGAAGCATACATTTCTTGCTGGAAGAATAAGTGCTTCTCTTTAGGGTAGCCATAACTGTGTTTTGCCACTAGGCTCTGCTCTTGAACATGCTGAATTCTACTTCAACCTTTGCACCTTTATTTTATCAGGCACAGGAAGTGATGTTAAGTTGGAGTATGATTCTGCATTGAATTACAGAAACCACTTTTTAATGAGACTCTACACTAACCTACATGCCACAACAGCGGTTTTCGGAACATGGTTTTCGGAACATGATGCAAAAGACCTTTTCCTTTAGGAGGTCCACGTTGTAATGCATTCTTCTGTTCTTTGGTGCCCAGATCTTCTTAAGTTTCAACCTTAGCTTAGCCAAAACCAGGTAGTGGTAGTAGGCTGCATCCACTCTCCTTTGAAACTGCATGCTGGCCCAGAACAGAGCAGCATGTCTTGCCCTTCAATGTACACTTTGGGCTAATGTCAACAGTATCTCCCTCACCAACTTCAAACATCTGCTATCTGAGCAGCTAACCGATCGCTGCAGCTGTACATAGTCTATCGGTAATTAGCCCACCCAATTTTACCCACCTCATCCCCATACTGTTTATATTTATTTACTTTTCTGCTCTTTTGCACACCAATATCTCTAGCTGTACATGACCATCTGATCATTTATCACTCCAGTGTTAATCTGCAAAATTGTAATTATCTGCCTACCTCCTCATGTCTTTTGCACACAATGTATATAGACTCTTTTTTTCTACTGTGTTATTGACTTGTTAATTGTTTACTCCATGTGTAACTCTGTGTTGTCTGTTCACACTGCTATGCTTTATCTTGGCCAGGTCGCAGGTGCAAATGAGAACTTGTTCTCAACTAGCCTACCTGGTTAATTAAATAAAGGTGAAATAAAAATAAAATTATAAATTCATAAAAATAAAAATAAATTATAAATTCATGTCAGTCTCAAAGTAGAGGAGATACTGACTGCATCAATTCTAGTTTTTTTCGTGAAATACTATTGTGTTTAATTCCAAATTGTCTGTATAATCAACTTCCATATAGCTTTGACCGACATACTTACCACACGAGACATGCCACCAGGGGCCTCTTCACAGTCCCCAAATCCAGATTAATTCAATGTAATGCACATTGTTATATGGAGCCATGATCACAAGGAACTCCCTTTCATCTCAAATTACTCAGGCAAACAGCAATATTAGCTTTAAAAAACTAATAAAACAACACAATGCCTCCCCCCGAGCTGACCTATAACCTATTTAAGGAATATGTATATGTAGTAATGTATGCGTGTAAGTATATAATGTCTATGTAAATGTTTTGAAATGTATGTACATTTTGGTCTATTTGTCTGTAGTGTCTATTTAGTTGTGTCAGACACCAGGAAGACTAGCTTTCGCCATTGGCATCGGGCAAAGGGATCCGAAATAAAATCTTAATCTAATTGTCTTGCATTGATTTCCTAAACGTCTGCACTATACAAATGTGATCTATTTGATTCTCTTTCTTCTGGTCTGGGGAGATCCATGTTGCTTTGTGTATTCTCTTATGGGGAAACACTCCCTCCGTTGACAAGCTTGTTTGATGCGCATATGTTTGCAAACATCTCCCAATTCTCATTCATCTCGCCGAGTCCCGTGATTTCCCGTGATTTCCTCAAAGCCACTGTTGTCTGCTCCCATCTTAGCATTGAAATCTACCATGAGTATTGTTACGTTTCTCCTTCTGCTTGTCCAACGTGTTTAGTAGTCCATGGTAGTGTTGGGTTCTGAGAATATGAAATATACTTATTCATGTCACTGAGGGAGGGCTGAGGTTTAGAGGGTCTACACCAGAAGTGAATGGTTATAGGAGGAAGGAATATACTGTGTGCAAATAAGCTTGGAATGTGTTGAGTGCAGGGAAGCGAATACACGTGGCAGGCATTGATAAGGGGAGAGAGCCATGGATTAGTGATGGAGGAGGGTTTGAGGGCAGGTCAGGTCACCTTAAGGGATAAATAAAAGTTTATGGCCCGTATCACTAGAGTCCTGAGGAGGACCTTGAAATGCTTCTTACGACGCCACTCCTTCGTTGTCCGGGCGGTGTGTTTGGGATCATTGTCATGCTGAAAGACCCAGCCACGTTTCATCTTCAATGCCCTTGCTGATGGTAGGCTTTGTTACTTTGGTCCCAGCTCTCTGCAGGTCATTCACTAGGTCCCCCCATGTGGTTCTGGGATCTTTGCTCACCGTTCTTGTGATCATTTTGACCCCATGGGGTGAGATCTTGTGTGGAGCCCCAGATCGAGGGAGATTATCAGTGGTCTTGTTTGTCTTCCATTTCCTAATAATTGCTCCCACAGTTGATTTCTTCAAACCAAGCTGCTTACCTATTGCAGATTCAGTCTTCCCAGCCTGGTGCAGGTCTACAATTTTGTTTCTGATGTCCTTTGACAGCTCTTCGGTCTTGGCTATAGTGGAGTTTGGAATGTGACTGTTTGAGGTTGTGGACAGGTGTCTTTTATACTGATAACAAGTTCAAACAGGTGCCATTAATACAGGTAACGAGTGGAGGACAGAGGAGCCTCTTAAAGAAGAAGTTACAGGTCTGTGAGAGCCAGAAATCTTGCTTGTTTGTAGGTGACCAAGTACTGGTTTTCCACCATAATTTGCAAATAAATTCATTAAAAAATCCTACAATGTGATTTTCTAGATTTTTTTTCTCATTTTGTCTGTCATAGTTGAAGTGTACCTATGATGAAAATTACAGGCCTCTCATCTTTTTAAGTTGGAGAACTTGCACAATTGGTGGCTGACTAAATAATGTTTTGCCCCACTGTATATACTGTACTCTGTACCATCTACTGCATCTTGCCTATACTGTTCGGCCATCGCTCATTCATATATCTTTATGTACATATTCTTATTCATTCCTTTACACTTGTGTGCATAAGGTAGTTGTTGTTAGATTACTTGTTAGATATTACTGCATGGTCAGAACTAGAAGCACAAGCATTTCGTTACACTCGCATTAACATCTGCTAACCATGTGTATGTGACAAAAAAAATGATTTTCTTTAGTAGCCGTGGACTTTATTGCGGGGAAACTTAAATCAGTTTTACCAAATTTCTATCAGCACGTTAAATGTGCAACCAGAGGGAAAATAACTCTGGACAACCTACACTCCACGCACAAAGATGCATAGAAAGCTCTCCCTCGCCCTCCATTTGGCAAATCTGACGATAATTCATCCTCCTGATTCCTGCTTACAAGCAAACAATTATAGCCGGAAACACCAGTGACTAGATCATTAAAAAAGCGGTCAGATGAAGCTGATGCTAAGCTACAGGACTGTTTTGCTAGCACAGACTGGGATATGTTCCGCAATTCCTCCAATGGCACTGAGGAGAACATCACATTTGTTATTGGCTTCATCACTAAGTGCATCGATGACGTCAACCCCACAGTGACCGTACATACATAACACGACCTAAAGCAATGGATTACAGACAGCATCCACACTGAGCTAAAGGCTAGAGCTGTTGCTTTCATGGAGCAGAACTCTAACCCGGAAGCTTATAAGAAATCCCACTATGCCCTCCGACAAACCATCAAACAGGCAAAGCGTCAATACAGGACTAAGATCCAGTCGTACTAAATGACGAGCTCTGACGCTCATCGGATGTGGCAGGGCCTGCAAACCATTACAGACTACAAAGGGAAGCACAGCCGAGAACTGCCCAGTGGCACAAGTCTACTGACAAGCTAAGCTACTTCTATGCTTGCTTCGAGGCAAATAACACTGAAACATACATGAGAGCACCAGCTGTACCAAAATACTGTGTGATCACAATCTCTGCAGCTGATGTGAGTAAGACCTGTAGACAGATCAACATTCACAAGGCCGCAGGGCCTGATGGATTATCAGGACGTGTACTGCGAAGATGCCCTGACCAACTAGCAAGTGTCTCCACTGAAATTTTCAACCTCTCCCTGTACGAGTCTGTAATACCTTCAAGCAGACCACCATAGTCCCTGTGCCCAAGAACACTAAGGTAACACTAAGGTAACCTGCCTAAATGACTACCAATCCGTAGCACTCATGTCTGTAGCCATGAAGTGCTTTCAAAGGCTGGTCATGGCTCACATCAACACCATCATCCCAGAAACCCTAGACACACTCCAATTTGCATACCGCCCCAACAGATCCACAGATGATGCCATCGCTATTGCACTCCACACTGCCCTTTCCACCTGGACAAAAGGAGCACCTATGTGAGAATGCCATTCACTGACAACAGCTCAGCGTTGAACACCATAATGCCCTCAAAGCTCATCAATCAGCTAAGGACCCTGGGACTAAACACTTCCCTCTGCAACTGGATCCTAGACATCCTGACAGGCCGCCCCCAGGTGGTAAGGGTAGGTAACAACACATCCGCCACGCTGATCCTAAACACAGGGGCCCCTCGGGTGCGTGCTCAGCCCCCTCCTGTACTCCCTGTTCACTCAAGACTGCATGGCCAAATACTACTCCAACACCATCATTAAATTTGCAGATGACACAACAGCGGTAGGCCTGATCACCAACAACAATGAGACAGCCTATAGGGAGGAGGTCAGAGACCTGGCCATATGGTGCCAAGACAACAACCTCTCTCACAACGTGATCAAGATAAAGGAGAAGATTGTGGACTAAAGGAAAAAGAGGACCGAGCACGCCCTCATTCTAATCTACGGGACTGCAGTGGAGCAGGTTGAGATCTTCAAGTTCCTTGGTGTCCACAACACCAACAAACTATCATGGTCCAAGCACACCATGACAGTCATGAATCAGGCACAACAAAACCTATTCCCCCTTAGAAGACTGAAAAGATTTGGCATGGGTCCTCAGATCCTCAAAAGTTTCTACAGCTGCACCATCGAGAGCATCCTGACTGGTTGCATCACTGCCTGGTATGGCAACTGCTCGACCTCCGACCGCAAGTGCGAACAGCCCAGTACACTACTTGGGCCAAGCTTCCTGCCATCCAGGACCTCTATACCAGGCGGTGTCAAAGGCCCTAAAATTTGTCGAAAACTCCAGCCACCCTAGTCATAGACTGTTCTCTCTGCTACCACGTGGTAAGCGGTAAGCGCCAAGTCTAGGTCCAAGAGGCTTCTAAACAGATTCTACTTCCAAGCTATAAGACTCCTGAACTCTAGTCAAATGCCCCCTCCCCTCTCCACACCACTGCCACTCTCTGTTGTCATCTATGCATAGTCACTTTAATTAACTCTATCTACATGTACATACTACCTCAACTAGCCAGTGCCCCCGCACATTGACTCTGTACCGGGAACCCCCTGTAAATACTGTTATTTTTTACTGCTACTCTTTAATTACTTGTTACTTTTATCTCTTATTCTTATCCATATTTTTTCAACTGCACTGTTGGTTAGGGACTCGTAAGTAAGCATTTCACTCTAAGGTGAAACAAACACCTGTTGTATTTGGCGCATGTGACTAATACGATTTGATCTTCAAGAAACAGAAATGAGCAAAAAGTCAGTGGTGTATTTGACAAACATTTATTGAAAAAATATGGATTTCAGCAAAAGAAGAAAGGCAAGAACTACAGAGGACAAATAATCATAAAACACGGGACGAGATGTTAAAAACTGCCCATTGTGCCAATAGATGGAATGCACTCACGTGAGATTTGCCGTGATGTTGACAGATTGGCATGGGAGGTTTATTTCTTAGACTGGGTTAAGATGTCCATTTTGGGACACATCCTCAGTAGTGTGCCTTCGAATCAGTGGGTGTTTCGGCCTTTAATCACTAAACACCCTCATCAAAGGTGGCCAGCTAAAGGGTGATCAAGCCTTAGCTTGTGTCCCATGCCCAATTAAGATGTCCCATGGGACTATGCAAGGCAGGGGCGTCCTCTTCCCTGAGCCAGCCCTACAGCTGACTGCATACCTCATATGCCCTCCTCAAGTTGGGGGGATCTGAATTGGGTTCTCAGGTGGGGGTGGGTGGTCATATAGCCCAGCAAGGGTCCTTCTGTTTGATCCAGATCCACTGGCTGCCTCTTTCAGCTGCTTGAGAAACTGCTCTGATGGTCTGCCGCAGAGCCTGTCCATGGATTCCAAGTTCTTTCAGCAACCTGATGGTGGAAGAAGCCACAAATCCTCTGCATCCCACTTCAACTGGCCAGACTTTTGCATTCCAGCCACGCTGAGTTGCGTCTGCTGCCAACTCTGTGTAATGCAGTTTCTTACGATCATAGGCCTCTTCAACATAGTTTTTCCACGGGACTGTGAGCTCTATGATGTACACAGCCTTTCATGAAGGGGACCAGAGTACCATGTCTGGCCTAAGGTTGGTAGAAGCAATCTCAGGTGGAAAAATGAGTTGCTCGCCAATATCGACAAGCATCTTCCAATCCCGGGCCATGGCTAGGTGTCCAGTTTCTGGCTTCATAGGAGGATGCTTGGGCCTTTTCTGTCCCTCCTGGATGAATGTTGTTGTTTTGACGGGATTGCTTGTTTTTGGAAGTAATGAATTGGTTGCACTCCTCTTGGTCTCAAGTGCTGCAGCCAGGCTCTTGAGGACCTGATTGTGCCTCCAGCAGTAGCGGCCTTGTGAGAGGCTGGTGTTACAACCTGTCATTATATGCATGAGAGTCGCTGGAGCTGGGCAGAGGGGGCAGGTCGGGTCCTCGCCATACCATTGATGTAGATTTTTTGGTGATGGAATCACATCATAAACAGCTCTTATGATGAAGCTGATGTTGCTTGTCTCCATTTGCCAAAGCTCACTCCAGTTGATCTTTCTCCTCTCCGGGCCTTCCCACCGCGTCCATTGCCCTTGTTTAGCAAGAGAGACAGCCTTTGCACCTCTTGCAGTCTCCTCCTGTCTGCACACCTCCTCGACCACCAGCTTCCTGCGTTCAGATGTTGTTGCCTTATGGAACGTTGGTTTGCTTGCTGCCAGGCCAAAGCCTCCTCTTTCATGCTGGATATTCCCCACAATGTCTTGGTGTCTCAGGGCTGATGTTGCTTGCTGCACAGCCTTGGATGATGTCCATTTCCGTCCAATTTGTAGGGGAGGTGCAGCCTTGCTAATGGTCTGGTCTTTGGAGTCCTTCAATGTCATCTGAAGTCTTACTTTAGAGCACTTGTACTCCTCCGTTAGACTTGTAAGAGGTAGTTCAAGGACCCCTTTGCCATAGAGGCCGATGTTACTCAGGCATCGTGGGACACCCAGCCATTTCTTCACGTATGAGGTAATGGTTCGCTCCATCTTCTCCACTGTTGTTATTGGGACCTCATAGATGGTGAGTGGCCACATTACCTGGGGGAGAAGTCCAAACTGTAGGCACCAAAGCTTGAGCTTCCCATGCAGTAGGGTCTTGTTGATGTTCTCAAGACCGTCGGCGATGTCCTGCCTTACTTGCTGCACTTGATCTTTATCCCAGAGACTTTCGTTGTACCATCTACCCAGGCTCTTGACGGGTTGCTCAGACACCGTTGGTATCGGGTCATCTCCAATGCAAAACCTCACATCCTTAAGCTGTCCCTTGACTATGGAGATGCTTCGAGATTTGCTTGGCTTGATTTTCATCCTTGCCCACTTGATGTTATTCTGCAGTTTTGCAAGTAGCCGCCTGGTGCATGCTGCAGTGGTGGTCAGTGTAGTCATGTCATCCATGTATGCTCGGATAGGTGGGAGACGGAGCCCTTCCTTAGTTCTCTCACCGCCGACCACCCATGTCGATGCCCTGATGATGACTTCCATGGCCATAGTGAAGGCCAGAGGAGAAATTGTACAGCCTGCCATTATGCCTACTTCCAAACGCTGCCATGTTGTTGTGAAGTCAGGTGTTGTGAAACACAATTGCAGGTCTTGGAAATAGGCCTTTACCAGTGTAGTGATGGGTTCTGGTATGTGGAAAATGTTGAAGGATTCCCAGAGGAGTTCATGGGGAACTGAGCCAAAGGCATTGGCCAGGTCGAGGAAGATGACAGAGGTCTCTCTTGGCCTTCTTAGCTGTTTTGATCTGGTGCTAAATCATACTAGTATGTTCCAGGCAACCAGAGAAATCAGGAATGCCTGCTTTCTGTACAGAAGTATCAATGTAGTTGTTCCTTTCCAGATAAGTGGACAGCCTCTGTGCTATTATCCTGAAAAAGATCTTCCCTTCGATGTTGAGAAGTGAGATTGGTCGGAATTGACTGATGTCTGTTGCATCCTTCTCTTTCGGGATTAGCACACCACCAGCCATTCACCATGCCTTTGGTATTATTTCCTTCTGCCACACTATGCTCATGAGCCTCCAAAGAAAGCGTAGAACATCCGGGGCGTTCTTGTAGAGCTTGTATGGTACTCCATTAGGCCCAGGAGCCGAGGCCGCTCTTGCTCTTCGGACAACGTTCTCTACTTCCTTCCATTTTGGAGGGTCAGAGTCCAGATTGAATTCTGGTGGTTGAATAGGTGGGATGTCATGTGGGATGATTATCTGCCTTTTTATGTCCTGATGGACCTTTTTCCAGATGTTCTTCCAGTTCTGGCTTTGGAGTTTTTTTTAGGATTCCGCACTTTTCCTTTGCGAAGAGGTCTTTGACAATAGACATATAGAACTGTGTTCTTGAGTGTTCCTTCTTCCGACGAAGTTTCCTTAAGTTTCCTTATACATCGGTGTTTCATTGAATATATATTTTTAAAGAATTAACCAATGTTGTCAGAGCTAGATTCCACCATGCCTGGTCTCTGCTCCACTCTGTTGGTCAAGTTCATCATAAACATCCTTCGCCACGGAGTGGAGTTTAGTCTGCTAGAGATGGGTAAACGTTCAATGAGAACACACGCACGCACGCACACGCACGCACACACACGCACACACAAACTGTCCATCGTTGACAATGATAACAAATGCTCCTCTTGTGATTGGGGTGGGGGTGGTTGGGATCAACGCTTCTGGCCCTGATGCCACTTCATGTGGCTGTGGAGGCCGTTGCGGGAGCCGCATAATCTGCTGCTGGTGGGACACATATGTTGGAATTCCGATAGCGTGATTGCAGCTCCGCGTTGGAGACTCTGGGTGCGTTTCTCACTTCTCTTCTATAGGATGGCACCTTCCAGGTGCTGAAGCTCCCTGGCACAGGTGGACTGCCAGGTGGTCCTGTCGAATACAAGGGTTTCCAGGCTTGAGGGATCAATGTTGCAGCGCTTCAGCGGGTCCATGCTGTGGCCTTTTAAAGTGCTTTTGTTTGACCTCCCGCAGAGCGTTTGGCTGCACTCAGTTGGCTGTAGAGAACTCGGCGTGGGAGACAGTGTTCAGGCATTCGGATTACGTGGCCAAGCCAACAGAGGTGTCGTTTAGCCGTTTAGCTTGCTTCGATACAGGTCGACGAAATCTCATTATGGGATAGTCTGTCCTCCCAGGTTATCCCAAAGATGCATTGGAGGCACCTGATGTCGAAGGCGCCTATACGGGGTCCAGGTCTTTGAGACATAAAGCAAGGTGGAGAAACAAACAGCATTGTATACTGCCACCTTGGTTTGGGTCTTGGGGTTTAGATTTTTTAAAGACCCTGGCACGATGGCGTCCGAAGGAAGCAGAGACTCTATTGACAGAGTGTGGACTTCGGGGAGAGAGAAGCACCTAGGGTGGTGAAATGGGGTACCACTTTGAGGGGAACACCACTGATGTTAAAGGTAGGGAGTGAGGGGGAAGGAGATGAGAGTTGTGCAGTTATTTCTGTCTTTTGCCACTTCATGTGTTTTTATATTGCTGCTTCTTGCTGTTTATTATCTATGCATAGTCACTTTACCCACCTTTACCTTTACCTACATGTACAAATGGCCTTATCTGTATCCCCACACATTGTTATTTTGTGTTACTTTGTGTTTTGGTTTTTTACTTTAGTTTATTTTATTTTGTAAATTTGGGCTTTCCAGTCCATCACCTAAACCACTCAGCCACAACAACCTGATTGTTTTGTCTGTGAGAACTCTGTGTCCCGACAAGCACACTGAAGTGACCTGAGCCTGAAAGAATGAAAAGAGGGTGGTGCACTGGCCTGGTAGTTGTGATCACGTGGCCCTGGCCTAAAACCAACAACGTAATGATAACACTTCTGTTTGCAGCAAGGTTTCAACAGGGGGTATAGCTCAGTGGTAGAGCAATTGACTGCAGATCAATAGGTCCCTGGTTCAAATCCGGGTGCCCCCTCATTTTCTCTTAGGTTTTCCTAATTACCTATCAAAAATACAAGACAACAGTCCACTGTAAAAGGGTTACTGTAAATTTGATGGTGATTTACAGGCAGCTTGTGGCAAGTAAAGTTATGTATTTAATATCTCAATACAGTTACTGTAATATAAATATGGTATCAAAGCAAGCACTGTCTAATGACACACAGTCCAATAGCGTAAAATGCACTGTAATTATACGGTAAAAAGGTCAATGCTACCGTAATCAGAACTAATTCAATTCATTGAGGGGAAGGGTTTGTATGTCCCATATTTTACTTTAATTACAAGGGATTGGTTCAAGCAGGTTGGCTGCTTGGTAAAGTGTTAACACAGTACAGTGTATTAATAAATATGGTACAGTTATTTGGTTGTAAAAATGTAACATCAAATTCAGTTAAACTTAAATTATAAACAATAAAAAATCAATTCAACTTAAGTTAATCAAATCATAAGAAAAAAGAAACAATTAACAAAGAAATGACCATTTACTGCTCAACCATGCCACTCCAATATGTCCACTATACATTTGAAATTGATGGGGCATTATAACCACCATAGGAGTTCATTGGTACAGTATTCTCACACACACGTGCAAATGAATATGGCCTCCTACAAGGCACACCTCAAAATATGCTAATGACCCCAAAACAACAATACCATGCAACCACTAGTGGTCAAAAGTTTTTTTCCCTCCAAAGATACGGTACGGTACTGTATTCTGTGGAGTGGAATTACAGTACCATTTGAAATACAGACATTTTTTCAGAATTTATCATCATTTACAGTATGCTGCAGTAAAACGTTTCAGAGGTTTTTTACTGTTTTCCATTACAGTTTCGGGGATGGATAAACATTTGGTGATACACATGCACATATTGACCAGCCTGAAGAAAAGTCTAACACTTATGGTCCATCCCATAACTCAAAACAGATCATCAAAAAGTTTTTTTTTTTTTCAAAACTTTAAGCACATTTTCAATTGACTAAGTACAACACACAAAATCACATAGTAACTTTTTCACCACACCTAATCCGTGTTTCATCAAGAAATAGCTTTCATATAAAGTCATTGCCTTTCCCAATGCCATGCTCACAATACACATGACTCTCTTCTCATTTGTTTAAATACACTTAACCATCACTTAATCCAACTGCTCTTACTGGTTAATCACTTAAGCGTTAAGTAAACCTATAGATTGTAAACTGGTTTGTCTACTATACTGTATATGGATTTTGAGAACTACAGAATAAAGTGTGTTTGTAAAGTATAAACATCTAAATGACATGTATGATACATGATAACCATACATAAATGACTACTTGTTATTGCTAATTGATTCCACATAGTGGTAACCACATTTGGTCACCATTTAAAAGGGCGTGTGTGAACCACTTGATATTTCTTTCAACGTGGAGCAGAATAGACAGCAAGGCAGAGGAAGAAATCAAAAGAGCTGGCGGACAAGGGGCCCCTCAAAGAGGTGGGCCACATCTAAGAGGTGAGGGAAGCAGACGGCAGGAAACTGTTGCCTGATGTCGTCCGCGTCTTTTGTCGTTGACCATGTCAATTTGATCCTGAGAACATTTCAGCAAGAAAAGCGGTAAGTCTGCAGGATATGCACAATGCTCAACCATTACATTTACATTAAATGGCAGAATGCAAATTCACAAAACTTACTGTAATAATACTGTAACATGATCTATTGACAGTACACTCTGTTTTACCCTCAGAATTGATAGAAGACCCCAGGGTGGTGGTCGTGGCCATGTGCTGCCCAACCAACAGGAGTGGGCAGTGGTGGAAATGGTGAGTGCATGAACAATGAGGACATTCATTGTGATGTGGTATGAGAATTTATGGCCAAATGCTCAAGACAGGCTTGATGCAAATAAATGCATGCTTAACATTGATTTATTTTTCATTTCATTTGTTTTATTTAATTCATATATATATATATTTTTTACAGACAGTACAACTATGTCGTAATTATATCTGATGGATTAAAAAAATAAAATAATTGCATAAACGATTGTAGAGAATGTCTTCATTGATCACACATCGGATAGATATTATGCAAACTATAGATTTTATGCCAATTTTGCTAGGTAATGTTACCTAGCATTACCTAATGTGAACTGTGTAATCTACTATAATTTACAGTACTGTAGCATATTACTTTCAGCACTTCAAAGGGCAATTTGAAACACGTATCTTGCATTGTTTGCTATTGGATTAACTGGTAGTTAAAACTACTAAATTAAAAGATATCATTAAGTTGCATTTTATTGATTTTGTACTAAGAGTTGTGAAAATGTGCCACATACTTGTGAAAATAATTCCAAAGCGATTTAAAAAAAAATCTAAGCTTCAGAACAATGGGGATTCATTATTCCATAAGGCTCTCAATGACTGGCTGGATGGCTTGCTGACTCACTGGCTGACGGACCTCTCCACAAACACACGCCATGCTTATCTCTTTGTTTATCTCTGCAGGTGAAAAAAACAGCATTTTGAAGAGTTTCCTTTGGAATTTCTGGGATGTGACGCAAATTCCAAGGAAGGAAGAACTAATTATTTTGTCAGGTTTTCACACGACTGTGTTATGTAACCTGCTACATGCAACCAGAGGTGCCATTTTTCAATTGAACCCAGTAATGAAAATAATATGGTGATTAGAAAGCCAGGGGCCCATTTTTATACACGTGCAATCTACTCTACGCATAAACCACTCGCTTCTTACACACACATGTAAATGCACTCCCCCCACACACAATCCAACTGGAGTCATGCACGCACACAAGCACCCCCTTCAACAGAACTACAAATGCCTTCCGGGGAACACTGCTGGACAATTATCCATCTTCAATGAAGGAGTCTCTCATACTAAACTCTAGTAACTTCTTAGCTGTGTAAGAGCACACACACACACACACACAAACACTATGGTTCCCAAAAAGGGTTCTTCGGCTTTCCACATAGGAGAACCCTTTGAAGAACCCCTTTTGATTCCAAGTAGAACCCTTCTGGGTTCCACGTAGAACCCTTTCCACAAAGAGCTCCACATGGAACCCAAAAGAGTTCTACCTGAAATCAAAAAGGGTTCTCTTATGGGGACAGCCGCAGAACCATTCCAGAACCCTTTTTTTTCTAAGAGCGTACACACACAGAAGAAAGCAAGTTCTGTGCTGGAGTGGAGCAGTGTGTGTCTATGTGAACTCTTCCCACTCTGGCACAGCAGAGATCCAGGGCTGAGGCAGGAGCACAGCCGTACCCAAATTCTAATTTCCCTGCTTCAAACAGCCAACATCCAGGCAGGCAGAGTTTCATGTGCAAGTCAAGGCTTCCCTCTGCAGCATTCTTACTAGAGGCAAGTACTCTCTCCCCCTCTCCCTCCGCTGCCGTACAGTCCATTGTCTCCCTCTAACCCCGAGTAGAACATTAACCCCAGGCCCCTTCTCAATCCGTCCTTTAAGCACTACCCAGCTAATTGAAGCATGCGGTCTTAATTAACAGCGTGTCTTGATAGTAAACGGCACCCCTCATCAACCTGCTGTTTTCCCTATGAGGGGGGACTTGCTCTATTCTGATGATCATTAACTCTTTGTGTGCTGCCCGCTCCTCTGTGGCCTCACTCTAACATGTGGTCAGCATTCCAAATGGCAACCTACATAGTGCACTACTACTTTTGACCCGACGCTGTAGTACCTCCACACGTTCAAATGGATGTAGGGGTTGATGGGAGTGAATCCCCGGGGTCGTCGTCCTGTAGTCGTCATGTGATTTATGGGTGCAAGTAGCAGCAGTGCAGAGCTCTAGGTACATGCAGGAATCAATAGCAAACGTAGTCACACCGAGATGAGGGCATAGAGCAACAGATGCACTTCAAAACTACAGGGATTTTAAATCATCTGTGTGTGTGTGTGTGTGTGTGTGGTACAGAGTAACAACAACACACAGACTCATTTGGCCTAGTGTCTTTTCCTGCTGCGGAGTGAAGGCTGGTGGCTTTGTAAACATAGACAAATGTGCCCTACAGGAGCACCCGCTGCCCTGCAGCTCCCCCATGCCTCAACCTAATGAATTTTTAAGGACAACATAAATCAAACTGCAGGCCAGATCAATAGACCACAGAGTGGATATCATCAGTGTTGCAGTGTCGAGCAGATCACGGCTGTTACACACATCGCTTCCAGCCGGGCGCCTTGTCATACGCTCACTCACCACCTCCATCAGGAAAATAACATGCCTGCCCGTGTAACATACCAATGTAGTCATATTCTTATTTCTCTCTCTTATGGTTCAATTCAATCAGAGACTCAAATTCAAGTTAATTTTGCCGCTCTCTCCAGCAGTACTGGATGAGCTGATGCAGGTCTGCTTTGTTAAATGCCACACAGAGGGTGTTCTACTCCACAGGGGTTCTCTGAATGTTGGGTCTGTTAATTCACTTTAATTCCCCCATCTGGATGATGAAGGCTGGCTCTCTCCTTCGACTCCTCTTACTGCATTGCTTCACGACACCATTGAACACGTCCAATTACCAAGCTGGGCGAGTGATAAAAGTCCCCCCTTAACTATCACTGCTGTCTCGGTGTGTATCCCGAATGGCACTATATAAAAGAAGTAGAGTGCGATTTGGGACGCAAGCTCTCATACCCACACTTAGGCTCAGCGAGAGGAGAAATTGCTCAAAGATTGGATACGAGATCTGAGCGGGAACCATTTCTCTGAGATTGGAGAGAAAGATCTAAAGGTGGAGTGATAAAGAATTCAAAAGGGGAGTAATCGTATTAACTTAAATAAAAAATGTAGGGGAGAATACTCAATAAGGACAATATCATGGATGGAAGCCGGAGGAGAGGGATTTCTCTACAGGGAGCCTTGAAATACAGGGAGAAGAGTTTGAGAAATGAGACTTGTACAGACAGACTTTACGGTATGTTGCCTGTAAACAATATCTGGCAATATTTTTTTATCGAATCCATACTGTCCCATTTTTAGCAGATTATTATCCAGTGCACATGCCGGCAACTTTAAGAGTGGCATTACGTGGCTGATGTGGGTGTCTGTCCAGCCTATCGGCTACGTAGTTGCGCCACGCACATTAAATCAATAGGTATCTTGTTAATTTAACAGACATGGCTACCCTGATCACAGTCAACACACATGTTTTACAGTAGGCTACATAATGAAATATAACAGATTAAAATACAAATAATATTTTTACCACACAGCTTGCGTCAAGGCAACACGTGAACTGCTTTCATATAAAAAAATATATATATTCTGAAACAGAGCCCAAGGCAAGTCTATGCTTTTTTGTTCCACGTTTTATGTCTTTCTACCATCACTCTGCTTTCTTAGGGAATAGGTGTAGGGTCTTACATTGAGAGTATCTTCATAATACTAATAGAAAATAATAGCAATCTATATTTTCAAGAGCATGTGTGTCTCGTGTTCATATTTCACAACCTCCGCAGGCTTTTGGAGTTGCCTATATGCGATCAAGCAAAAATAATAGGCCTACTTGATTTAGGCTACATTATAGCAGTGGCGACCCGTCACTCAGTTTTGCATGTTAAATGATTGTCCCACTAAAAAAGCATTCCAGGTGAAGCTGGTTGAGAGAATGCCAAGAGTGTGCAAAGCTGTCATCAAGGCAAAGTGTACTACTTTGAAGAATCTAAAATATATTTTCCTTTGTTTAACACGTTTTTGGTTACTACTTGATTCCATATGTGTAATTTCATAGTTATGTCTTCACTATTATTCTACAATGTAGAACATAGTAAAAATAAAGAAAAACCTGTGAATGAGTAAGTGTGTCCAAACTTTTGACTGGTACTGTATATTATTGAGTTAATAAAGCCGCATACAAACATGGTGTCTTTTTCATTTTCTCATTGCACCCATACAGCTCGCGTAGCCAAGCACTCAAATAGAACTTGGTTCTATTTGTGACACTTGACGCGCTGCAAGTCTCGCATCTCCTCATTAGTTTTTAGGAGCATTTACCCACGTGGGTGATTGAAAGATGAACAGAGGTCCAGTTGGTGGTGTTAATGCACCTTAAAGTTGGTTGTCAACCGCCATATAAAGTCCAAACAAGAAGAAGCCTGAAGGAGGAGAGATCACTAGAAACTAACTCTGCTTACCCTTTTATCTGTGGATTAATTGTCGCAGTAGAGGACCTTGTGCATTTCAGGTAAAATAACAACCAAATGTTTATATCTCAGGAAAAATTAGCTAGCGACAGCTACCTAGCTAAATTGCCATACATGTTTAATGCTTTTCAACCTGTCCCCAAATGAATGTAGTTGGTTCAGAGTTAGTTTTGATATTTCAACCTGCATGACCCGATCTTGTCTGGTGTGGGTGGACAAAATCAACATGCATGCGATGGCACCTGCGGTCTTGTCAGCAAATAAGCCGTAGGCAGAACTTTACCGCAATTATGACTAAGTCGTTTGGCGGAAATAAAAGTAGGCTTTGTCTCCGGCAATACCATTCACATATAACGAAAAGTTGGCAAAAAGTTGCCGGGATGCTAAAGTTGGCAGAGAAACGTATTGTTTTGAAAGGTGTATTGGAAGGCAGAAGCAATCGCTCCTGCAGATGGACAAGAGGACGATGGAGCGATCCCTGACAGATGAGGACCCAGATGGAGGGGGAGAGCAATCATTTGTCAAACATCTCCGTTCTCACTGGTGCTGTTTGCTGACTGACTGATAGCGCGGGGTTATCTGATCTAATAAGTGACTACAGACAGAGAAAACATCATCAAATTGCATGAGTAAAGCAATTTGATTGCGACATTTGACTACTACAGAAATCCAAGAGAAAATGAGGGGGCACCCGGATTTGAACCAGGGACCTATTGATCTGCAGTCAATTGCTCTACCACTGAGCTATACCCCCTGTTGCAATAAAGTGCAAACAGAGGTGTTATCATTGTATTGTTGGTTTTAGGCCAGGGCCATGTGATTACTGCCAGGGCCATGTGATCAGACTGGGGAAACACCTCCTTTCTCTCATTGAGTATCGGTTATTGTGTGTGCATGTGTGTGTCAACAGCACCAGAGGACAGAAAGCCACTCAACCTCACACTGTAGCATGGGCCATGCACTGCTCTGCTGAGCAAACAATAGCAAACAAAGGAAGCTGCGTGGTGGTCACATACAAACTGGCACTCTGATACAGTCACACAAAACACACCTTTCCATCAGTCATTCTGAATAGGAACTGCTGAACCCTAACAATAACAGACACACACACACCGAGACCCTGCATTGTGACCCCTTCATGCTGCTTCTGAAAAGTCAATAAGTATCAGGGCACTGTTTCTGTGTCAAGACTATCAGGTTGTCCTGGCTGAGTGGTTAAGCCAAAGGACTAGACATCCATTGAGGTTCCTGTGCAGGTTTGAATACGGCTGACAACAAAAGCTTATGATACTGTCTCATGGATGTTTATAGTTCCTCAAGACTCTTCCCGGGTAGTCTCCAATGTTGTTTTTTTCATCTAAGAGATATATTGTCAATCGTTGTTATATTGTGGAGTGCCACTTTAATAAAATTTTCTAAACTCTAAACGCTATGTTTGTTAGTTTATAAAGTCTCAACTGAGTAGTATCCAATGTCTTTATACTTTATTTTGTAAATCCTCTCTGCCAAGAAGCTGATTCTCAACAGTCCTGTATTTACAGAGTAGAGAGACAAAGAACAACAAAGAAAAGCTCTCTGGCTAAAAGCTGAATTGGTCTCATTTTTAAGGACGCTACAGTGTCCTCTACTCATCCCCATCGGCTCTGTCTCAGTGTCGGGGAAAGCTTGCCCTGCAATTCTCACTCAGCCGCTTATGGAACGTAGAGCCATGTAAGCCAGGAGGGGCTGTGGGAATTGAAAAAGCCAGAGGGCACAGCTAGGAAAGTTCACACTAAATTCTCTCTTTTTCCTCTTTTAATTCTAACAGAATGGAGCAAGCACAGTTCTGAGAGCCAAAATTCCAGTGACTTTGAGGGTCGTGTTTCACAGAAAATGGGTTTTCTATAGATTTGACAGGCCAGAGAGACACATAATGATGCGAACACAACTTGAGGGAGATAAACAGACCAAACTATCATCAAAGGAAAAATGATGCGCTTTCGCTCTTTTTCCTCTGTCTCTCAAACACATATTTGAATTATGATGCGTCTCCATAAAGCAAGATCCAGAACCTCATTAACTGTGACCCCAGCTCTTGACCCCTGGGAGTAGCAGAGTAACAACGAGAGGAGAGTAGGCCTTATTCTTCACATCAGCTCGGTAATCATCATCATCATATGGATTTCCTTCCTTTCATCATTCCTGCTCTTCACAAGTCCTTTCACCCACAGTCCTACATGGTCATAGTACCTTACATCAAGACAAGACTCCCTCTCCTGTCCATTGCCATGTCAACGGAACAACAGATTCCAATGGGCAGCATTCTCATGGACCATTAGGTGCTTGTCATGGGCAGGGGGCTCAGATGGCGTTGTCATGGTTTCTCAGTTTTCTCAGACAAGAAAATACCAATAGAAAAGGCAGGGAGGACAAAACCACTCTAGTACGGGAACCCCTGTCAAGGCACAGGTATGGATGGACATATTTTATCATTGTAAAAATACCTAATTTGATGGCAATATGCAGAACACACACACAAGATCAGCATATTTCACAGATACCAATAACACTGATCCACCATGGTGAGGCAATGATATTGATCAGTATTGATCCCAATATTGTATTGATGGATCAATCCTTCAACAGTCTCTCGTTTAACTGCTTGGCTTATTAAAACAGCATCTTCACAAGGTCCTTTGCTGTTGTTCTGGGATTGATTTGCACCAATGTACGTTCATCTCTAGGAGACAGAATTCGTCTCCTTCCTGAGCGGTATGACGGCTGCGTGGTCCCATGGTGTTTATACTTCCGTACTATTGTTTGTACAGATGAACGTGGTACCTTCAGGCGTTTGGAAATTGCTCCCAAGGATGAACCAGACTTGTGAAGGTCTACAATTTTTTTCTGAGGTCTTGGCTGATTGCTTTTGATTTTCCCATGATGTCAAGCAAAGAGGCACTGAGTTTGAAGGTAGACCTTGAAATACATCCACAGGTACACCTCCAATTGACTCAAATTATGTCAATTAGCCTATCAGAAGCTTCTAAAGCCATGACATAATTTTCTGGAATTTTCCAAGCTGTTTAAAGGCACAGTCAACTTAGTGTATGTAAACTTCTGACCCACTGGAATTGTGATACAGTGAATTATAAGTGAAATAATCTGTCTGTATACAATTGATGGAAAAATTGCTTGTGTCATGCAAAGTAGATGTCCTAACCGACTTGCCAAAACTATAGTTTGTTAACAAGATATTTGTTGGTTGAAAAACAAGTTTTAATGACTCCAACTAAAGTGTATGTAAACTTCAGAATTCAACTGTAGCTAATTAAAAATCTCTCTCCCCATCTTCTGAATCAAGCTTGTAACATCAGTACAGTAGCCTATGCTTCGGAGGGGGGAGGGGCAGGTAGCCTAAACACTTACAGGAAAGGTTAAGATACCCAGCTCGCAGGCAGACACTGAAATACGTTTCTGAGTGACAGAGTGAGTGCTTTGCATAGGTGTTTTGTTGTAGGAATAGAAAACCAATACCTGGAATATTATTAACCAGTTCCCATGCTTTTAAAATAACGGTTCTGTTTTCAAACAGTATGGATCACTTTCGTTCCAGGTTCCGTTTCTGTTTCTTGAAGAATTGTGTTATTTTCCGGTTTTCGGTTCTGTTCCCTGAACCGGTTCCAACCGCTGTTCAATAAACCAACAGATGGGATGATATCTTTAGTCTCACAGCTCCCCACCACACCAGTTGACAGACCAGAAGGTGTATCTCTACGATAATGGTCACTAACAAACCAAGACATGCACGTTGACACTACTGTGATAAATTGTCAGTGATGAATGCTGCCCACCATTTGTGATTATCTTTGAAAACGGCAATTGATTAATTATTAGTGCTTTTGTGGTACCACAGCTACCCCCCTATTCAAACCCCCACCCATACACAGGTTTTGTGTCCCAATGCAGGCAGACGCCGAGGACTACAGATGCCGGGAAAAGGACAATGGAGATATTCTCGGCAGCAAATAGAGCCCAACCGAATCTCATGTTTATCTGAACACTTGAGGTCATTCTCATGATGTATCTTTATTGTCACAATGTACGAAAACAACATTTGAAGCATAATTATTGGACCATTTATCTTTTGGAGGACAATTTATGAAAATTCAGTGTGGAAAAATGACACTTTAATTTCCCTGCTGTAAAACAGTATACTAGCAGATATATCGGTATCGGTAAGTTTTGCCCCCCAAAATAATCGATATCGGACCCAAAAAAGCTTATCTGTCAGGCTTTAGCAGCAATGGCAGCTTTTCTAAGAACTAAAGGAAGTCTAACTCAAAATAACTGTAACTAATCAATATCAAAATGTCTAAATAGTGTGTGATGGAGGCAAACCACACTGAGGCGATCTAACAAACAGCGCCCAGCATCCATTTCACACTGAGCCCAGTCCTGTGCCCTGATGTGGGTCTGAATTGTGTGATGCAGAGAGAGAAGAGAGATCACAGGGCTTAAGGACCCTGGTCAAAAATAGTGCACTAGAGCCTCCCGAGTGGCACAGTTTTCTGAGACATTGTAGTGCTTGAGGCGTCACTACAGACCTAGGTTCAATCCCAGAGAGAGAGAGAGAGAGAGAGAGAGAGAGAGAGAGAGAGAGAGAGAGAGAGAGAGAGAGAGAGAGAGAGAGAGAGAGAGAGAGAGAGAGAGAGAGAGAGAGAGAGAGAGAGAGAGAGAGAGAGAGAGAGAGAGAGAGAGAGAGAGAGAGAGAGAGAGAGAGAGAGAGAGAGAGAGAGAGAGAGAGAGAGAGAGAGAGAGAGAGAGAGAGAGAGAGAGAGAGAGAGATTGGCATATCAAAAGACCATACCTGGCCATTTCTACTGCATCCTCTAGTCTCCAACAGGATTAGCTACGACAGAGAGATAAATTGCACTACTCTCAACTTGGTCTATGGTCACACTCTCCTTCAGCCTGACATTAGCTAGATCTGCAGCTCTAAATCACACTGTGCAGCCAGGCAGTTTTAATGACAGCAATTAGTTCAATTACACAACAGTCAGAGCCAGGCTCTCTCTTAATTCAGTTCAAGAGGCATTATAGGAGTGGGAAACATTGCTAAAGCAAGTGAAATAGATAAAAACATGAACAGTAATCGTTACACTCAGAAAAGTTCCAAAAGAATAGACATATTATGTTCATATACAGTGTTGTAATGATCTCTCTCTCTCAATTTCCATTAAATTCTCTCTCCCTTTCTCCCTCTCTTTTTCCTTCTCTCCCCCTCTGACTGTTAGCAGGAGATTGGATCTGCTGTTATGTTCACACAGCAGATGCTGACTGACTACTTCTGCCAAAATCACGACTACTGCTGCACAGCTCTCTGGCTGAGGATGCTATTAACACTACACACTCTGAGGTGAGAGGTGGCCCACCTCAAAGCCTGCTCAGAGTAATACTGAACATGGGGTGATAAAGGGGAAACTTACTTTCCGTTTAGCGGAACTGTACAGGGAGGGTACACGTGTATGTAGTCTCTCATGACTCTCATTTTGAAATCGAGTAAATGGCCAAGTTCTGGGTGCCGAGAGGAACCTGTATGTTGCTGTTTGAGTGTACAGTGTAGATGCCCTTAATGTGAGGTAATAGGCTGTGGCCTGAGATGGATGCGTGCATTGTGGAGTGAACCATTTATATACTACCATCAGGTGATGACACCCGGCCATCATTCTGCTTCCACAGCATCGGAACATATTCTGGGTATCTGAGAATGTTTTGGTAATTCTCACATAGGAACTTCATTTTTTATCTCAAACCATGTTTAGAAAATCATGATGAAAGTGGCCATTTTAGGCCCCTTTTAGACCTACAGTAAACATGCCTCCTGGAAGACCCTATAATCTGTGAACCGTACAGAACACAGGCAACATCTCGGTGTCATTATACTCCTTATAGTGTGCAGTAAAATATGGAGTGTGTCTATATTCTGAAATAAAAATGTTCACATGAATTTATTCAACATGAAAAATATTAATATAAATATTTTTAAAAACACTGCTTTTTTATTTTGACAGAGGATAGTATAAGGAGTATAATAACACCAAGATGTTGTCTGTATCATGTACGGTTGACAGAGCATAGGGTCTTACTGGAGGCATGTTTACTGTAGGTCTAAAAGGGGCCTAAAATGGCCACTTTCATCATCATTTTCAAAACAAATTGTGATACAAATGTAAAAAGCATTTCAAACATAATTTCTCCCAATTAAGTTTGTTTTTGTGAGAATTGCCAGAACAATCTGATATCCAAAATATATTCCGCTCCTGCTGGCATGGAATCACCCTGCTTCTGTTACACACAACTATGTTACATTCCCGCTGAAAACACAAGGTGCTTCTCTTGAACTAGTGTACCAGAACGTGTTTTCATTGATTATGTTTCCTTTTGTGCCAGGGTTATTCAAACTCAAACTACATGTGATATGCTGGAATTGTAGGGTTTGCTTGCCTGCACACTCCTGCACTAGCTGCCACTCCACCATGACACATTATTCTGATAGGAACAGAGGAGTAAACACTCTAACCAGCCATAGTCTCTGCAAAGAGCCCCTTACTTTATTGCAGGACACATACATAACAGTGTAGCCTATTATTATCTCCATCACTGCTATCTGGTGCACGGGATACTGTCATTACACACACTCGAGCTAGGAGTAGCACAGCAGCATTAGCAGAGCGACGACAAACAAAAGCAACCCATAGAGATTGATCACAAAGGGGCCAGACCCTTTCACTGGCAGCCTGCAGGCCAGTGTTTTATGTTTTATTTGCCCCCCCCCCCTCCCCCAAGTTTTCTGAAAAACTAAAAAATAATAAATGTTTTATTTGTATTTTTTTTGTTTGTTGGACATAAAAGACTGTAAAAACAGGAGCAAATCAGATCCAATTGAGGAAATCTGTTTCAAAGTATTCCCACACATTATAGAGAGATATATGTGATCATATACAAATGTAAACAAGATTTGAAATTCTATTTTAGCCCAATATTATATCTGTTTGGGCTTCTTGCGGTTAATTTGCAGTCTACAAATGATTTGTAATTATGTTCCGGTCACCTGACCATCCGCTCAAGTAGAAAACGGTTGATGATCCCTGCTCTACCAACTGAGCTACAGAGGGCTATCTTTCTTGTCTCAATGGACTTTAGGTGTAGCCGCAGGAAGTAATTTGGGCCTGGGAGTGCTGTACATTTTTCCTCCAACGGGGTGGGGACTCATCTTTTTGCCCTCCCTGGTGCTGCAGACGATATATCGTCCACTAATAGAGGACTATTAAAGGCCCTTATTTACTACTAAATAAAACTATTAATATATATATTTTATTAAGAATTTTCAGGAGGTGTTGCAGCACCCTCAGCACTCCTACTTGATACCTGAAGGCAAGGGTTTGACGGAGTCTTCAACCATTGAACCTATGGCTTGCATGTATTTGATTTCATAATTGATTCAGGGAGTGTGTAACTCTAGCCATAATGTGACGACTATATTTACTGACATGCTCCCCTACAATTAGCTAATGATTGTTCTTTTTTTAATTAAAAGCTTACCTTTCACTCCTCCAAAAGATGTAGGCTTCCGAGATCTGATGGACGGGCACGCCATCTAGCGGGTTTTTGAAGATCTGTTAAATGTTGCATTTTTTTATTAATGGCCTATATTAATGGTAAACCAAAAAACGGATGCATTCTAGAGTTATCAAACATTTGACCAAAACACATGAATGTTATGATAATAATACTATACCTATCTTATGCTAATAGGCTGTATATAGCGTATTAATCGGTCTTACAAGTGAGGCCTAGTACTGAAGACATATTGGTCAATAAAGGTAGGCTAACAATAAACTATAACCCTAATTATTTATCACCTCTGAAGGGCCCGTGGGTTCGATGAGAGTCTGGTTACAACGAAGTTCATTTCTATAGTTTAATCAGACTCCAAGTGGTTAGCCTGGCTGATGTCACATAATAAAGTTTCAGATATAAACCACATATCTATGATTATAAAGTTTTTTGTATAATTACAAAATGTATATTTTACTGTTTAAATCTTGTGCATGTCTATAAACCCTGTATAAATAAACTAGGCCTATTTCTTAGCCGGTTACAAACAAAGTATTTCAGCAAGCGGACCATACATTCTTGTGCGCGCGTAACCGTAATCATTTGCTCATGCACGGCACTGCTAATTTGAGTTCACTCTTGCAAAGTTAGGCGAACTTCCATCACTACTCACTCACCGGCTGCCTGCTCAGTGCTGAGCCGTTCACGTATGGCCTGTGCGCGTTCCCGTTTTGGAGAGGTCGGTGCCATCTCCGCTCGCCTTGAGGAAAAGGTGCTTTGTTTCTCAAAGCTATAATTCAAGAAAACGGACAAAATGTATAGGTAAGTCTATTATTCTCCAACACATTTAGGATAGGTGTGTTTAGTTTACTTTCCGTATTCAGAATAGGATGATGCAAGTGTGAATTATATTAGGTTGGGGGGGATTCATTGAATGAATTGTATTACTCTATGAAATCTGAACTGTTCCTTGAGGAACAATAATGATTTGGGGGGTTATTTGGGGTTCACTGACCTAACAATTCTGCAAATATGGCAAATGCAGTTCTGATATGTAGGAAGTTAACCACAACACAACTGAGAAACTGTAACTGTAACTCTGACTAGTGAATAGAAATATATATTCATCATTATTTATGTATTCATTTCAAACATGTATTATTTCAAAGATTGGAGATGATGAGATGAGGCGCTGTTGCTTCTTTTTGCAGAACATTGTTCCATGAATGATCTGTAGTTGGAAATTCAACTCGATTCAGGTAAATCTTTGTTTTTAAAGAGCTTGGTCTCACATTGCAGATATTCCTCAAATGACTCGATACACCCCTTTCTCACTATTCCATCATCAACATTGTTGCTGTAGTGAATTTGGGGGTGTGGGAACTGCAATCTGGAACAGAATGTGGCCCTTCTTGAGGGGGCACAGAGATGTTTACATTAAGCCTACAAAAATGTCTCCAGGCTCTAGTCTACTGTGTCTCACTACATAAGAATCAAAAGATGGTGACCACGGAATATTCTTTGGTCAGATGGTTGAAGGATGTATTAAATTGAAGTACTACAATGTTACGCAATGACACACTATAGGCTGGTAGGGCTGGTCGGGTTAATGAACAGTGGTCCAATGGATCTGGCCAAAATGACAGAATAAAACAGTCATCTGTCTATCAAATCATCGTTTTGCAATGGAAACGTGTGGAGAAACCAGTCAAAACTCCACCCTGAGTGAGTGCCTCTGAAACCAGAGGCCCTTGAACAGAAAGGGAGTCCAAAATGATTGATTGAAAGAGAGCGGCGAAAGAACTGTATGATACGGCCAGTGTGCTGCAAATTAATCTGCTTAAAGAATTACAACATTCCAAAGCAGAATCTCATATAATCATCTGGATCAAAATGCTGGTTGGGAATGTTGTAATTCCGTAATTCCGTTGCCCATAGTGACTGCACAAAAAGCTGTGTTTCAATGGTGTCTCTCCACCGTATGAGTGCCAACTCACTACAAAGCTATTATGCTGTACCAGAAGTAAATTTGTCTTTCTGCTCATGGCCTCGTATGGTAGTAGTGAGACTCACACGCACACATTGGGCTCCCAGGTCGGGCAAGGCGAGGTTAATGAGTGACTACACCAGGCAGACGACAGGTACTGTATTTTGTGTAGTCTTTGTTTGACACATCCTGTGTGAAAACTTACACACTGTGGTAAGACCATCAGAAGTACATTCCAGATTCGCACAACTAGGACCCGAGAACCCCAAAAGGGTAAGAGGGTAGACAACGGATATTGTTTCTTTCGAAAGGATATTGTTTGTTTTTGCTGTGTGTAAATTTGGATCCTGAACAGCGAGTCATAAAGTACGCCCGATACCAAAAACACAACAGTACACCGTAAACGGCTCACATGACTCTGGTTAAAAGCTTTCGAGAAACTCTGGTTTTGGATCTGAAACAGATCATTATAAAGCATTCACATCATTTTTATCATGGGTTTCTTGTAGGAAGGATGTGGATGCACCGGAGGAAAAAAACATGCAATATTATGTTAATCTCTTCCTATAATGTCTGATTATATTATTTTAGGTTGAGATTCAGATGTTATGATCAACTAACTGTGTTGTATTAATGGACAGTATGTACTCTGCTACAGAAAACGAAGCAAACAGAAAGGGCTTGTCCGCTGATAGCTTTCAATGAGTTCAGATAAAGATCTGAGTTTTGTTTGTTCTGGAGGGGTTTCATATTTAGTAGCCACGTCACAGGGCATGTTCTCTGTGGTTTGTGAAGTAGGCTATATCTAACTAGGTAGTTGCACATGGTCGAAATGGAAGTTGAAGTATGTCGTTTTCAGATGGCTTCTCAGCTAAAGCGTCTTTAAGGTGTAACCATATGTCTAGAAATCGACTGTCTGTAACTACTAAACTACCAACCACTAATGACCAACTCCTCCACAGATGAGCGACCAGCCATAATCACATAGCCCAGACAACCAGAACCCTGGTCAGAACCTCTTTCTCTCCCCCTGTTGCCGACTGCCGACGCCCTGGGACCCGTCGTCGCCATGGAGACGGTGGTGATCGTGGCCATTGGGGTGCTGGCCACCATCTTCCTGGCCTCCTTCATTGCCCTGGTGGTGGTGTGTCGACACCGCTACTGCCACCCCCACCACCTGCTGCACCACTTCAACTCCAAGTCAGTGCCTAGTATACCTACTAGCTACATACAATACATCTGGGAGGGGGAGGGAGGGAACAGTGGCATCTTGGGTTAGGGCTTTACTCCTAGCCGTGCCTAGTATGCCTAGCTAGCTTCATCTGGGAGGGGGAGGGAGGGAACAATGGCATCTTGGGTCGTCAGGGTTAGGCCTTTACTCCTAGCCGTGCGTAGTATGCCTAGCAAGCTTCATCTGGGAGGGGGAGGGAGGGGACAGTGGCATCTTGGGTCGTCAGGGTTAGTGCCTTACTCCTAGCCGTGCGTAGTATGCCTAGCAAGCTTCATCTGGGAGGGGGAGGGGACAGTGGCATTTTGGGTGGTTATGGGTAGTGCCCTGAGTTTGTCCAGACAAGGAAAACTCTTGGCCCTAGTGATGGGGTTTGTGGCCTAGGCCCTACAATGCATTAGGTGGTGGTAAGGGGTCCTGGATATAGCTGATTCAACTGTATCCCACTCTTACCCAGGCCCAATGGACTGACCTGCTGGTTTGAAGCTATAAGTCTATGGATTGAACAGAGCGACTTCACAGCACTAAGGTCAAAACGATACACGGGAATAATACTAAGTCAACATACAGGGGCAAAGTTCTAGAGCCAGTAATATTTCTCTGTCTCACTCTCTCGCTCGCGTTCCCTCTCTTTCATACACACACACGCTTCTATTCAGAATACATACCCTCCCTCTCAAACACCTACTCAGTACACATTCCCTCCCTTTCTCTCTCACACACTCGCTCTCTCTTCCCTTCATCAGAACTTCTCTCCTTCCCCACAGACCCAGTGTTGACCTGATCGGTGCCATGGAGACCCAGAGTGAGCCGTCCGAGCTGGAGCTGGACGACGTGGTCATCACCAACCCTCACATCGAGGCCATCCTGGAGAACGAGGACTGGATCGAGGACGCCTCGTACGTCTGCCATGTGACACTGACATGTGCCAGGAGTAAATCAGGCCAGCTGTTGTAGCTATTCGTATATATAGCCTTCCGTGGTTACAAGAGTAATAACTTTAACATGAGCATAACATCATCAAGTTCAAATAAGTGATAGATCTCTGACATGATCATACAAAGAAATGAACCCTTATTTACAGCTTTTCTCTCTTTCTCTAACAGTGGATTGGTTTCACATTGTATCTCCATCTTAAAGGTAATGTCTATGTGATGTACACCCTGCACGAATGCATCGTTTTCATTACGATCTAACTCAATGATATTTACACACTCTCTCCATTGGCAGATCTGCCACACCCTGACTGAAAAGCTGGTTGCCATGACAATGGGCTCAGGCGCTAAGGTGAAAGCACCAGCCAGCCTCAGTGACATCATCACTGTGGCTAAACGCATCAGTCCGAGGTAACTGTCAGGTTATACAGTGCTATCACATAACCCTTCAATTATCTGACCGTGCTTCGTCCTTCATCACCTCCCATCATCCCGTGTGTGTCTGTAGGGTGGATGACGTTGTGCGGTCAATGTACCCTCCCCTGGACCCCATACTTCTTGATGCCAGGTACCTAATGAAGTTTGCTTTTGTTAGATGACATCATTTATAATGGTTTGAGGGGACAAAGATAGCTGAGCAAATAGACAAGATAGACCATAGTTCTGCTGATGGAACTCATATGATTAAGAGGTCTCTGTTGGAGAAATTCTAAATGTCCTTTGTCTATTTTGTCCCCTCAGGGCCACCGCCCTCCTCCTGTCAGTCAGTCACCTGGTGCTGGTGACACGTAACGCCTGTCACATGTCTGGCAGCATGGACTGGATCGACCAATCACTGCACGCCGCTGAGGATCACATGGTGGTGCTGCGGGAGGCGGCGCTAGCATCTGAACCGGAACGGAGTCTACCTGGAATAGACGTGCAGAGAGAGCAGGCTATCTAGAACGCACAGACATGTACATACACACATGCACGCACACATTCACATAGGCAAGCAGGTACATACACTCCTTCTCTATATATCATACAAATAGACACATTAATGCACATCTCGGGCACATTCTCACGCATACACAATGCTTGATAAACACACAATTTTAAAAACTCAACACATTCCCAAAACACACATTCCCAATGATCTTTCTCACTGTTGTTCTGTGCTGATTTACATACAGATGGGTTGCTAGATAATAGAAAAGAGCTGGTTTTAGAAAAGGATGGGTTGCCAGATCCTTGTGCTATTTTGCTCTTGATCCTTTCACTTTTACCATGTTTCTGGTTTTGTATATAGTTATGTATAACCATAATGTATGTTATGATTAGGATTTATATAGATTTTATGTTACACTCTCAGACTCAGATTGTATTGTAAGTGGAGAGCTCACTGAGACAGGCTTGTGTGTAGTTGTTGCCATGGACGACTGCCCCCTTGACATTCCTTCCTGGGTGTCGTCCATCTCCCAGCGGTGAGCTATAATCCACCCCGTTAGGAGTGCAGTCACATGGAAGCTTACATTTAGTCAGACTAATCCATGTGGGGGAAAACCCTGGACACCCAATAGGACCAAAGGCCTGGGAAATACATGCACACCTACTCAGAGCAATACACTCTTACTCAGAGCACTACACTCTTACTCAGAGCACTACACTCTTACTCAGAGCACTACACTCTTACTCAGAGCACTACACTCTTACTCAGAGCAATACACTCTTACCCAGAGCACTACACTCTTACTCAGAGCAATACACTCTTACTCAGAGCACTACACTCTTACTCAGAGCAATACACTCTTACTCAGAGCACTACACTCTTACTCAGAGCACTACACTCTTACTCAGAGCACTACACTCTTACTCAGAGCAATACACTCTTACTCAGAGCACTACACTCTTACTCAGAGCAATACACTCTTACTCAGAGCAATACACTCTTACTCAGAGCAATACACTCTTTCTCAGAACAATACACTGCTACTCAGATCAATACACTGCTACTCAGATCAATACACTACTACTCAGATCAATATACTACTACTCAGAGCAACACACTCTTACTTAGAGAAATACACTCTTACTCAGAGCAATGCACAGCTACTCAGAGAAATACACAGCTACTCAGAGCAATACACTCTTAGAGAAATACACTGCTACTCAGAGCAATACACTGCTACTCAGAGCAACACACAGCTACTCAGAGCAATACACTCTTACTTAAAGCAATACACTCTTACTTAGAGCAATACACTCTTACTCAGATCAATACACTCTTACTCAGAACAATACACTCTTACTCAAAGCAATACACTCTTTCTCAGAACAATACACTGCTACTCAGATCAATACACTGCTACTCAGATCAATACACTACTACTCAGATCAATACACTACTACTCAGAGCAATACACTCTTACTCAGAGAAATACACTGCTACTCAGAGCAATACACTGCTACTCAGAGCAATACACTGATACTTAGAGCAATACACTCTTACTTAGAGCAATACACTACTACCATACTCAGAGAAATACACTGCTACTCAGAGCAATACACTCTTACTCAGAGCAATACACTGCTACTTAGAGCAATACACTCTTACTTAGAGCAATATGTTCTTACTTAGAGCAATACACTCTTACTCAGAGCAATACACTGCTACTTAGAGCAATACACTCTTACTTAGAGCAATACACTACTACCATACTCAGAGAAATACACTGCTACTCAGAGCAATACACTGCTACTCAGAGCAATACACTGCTACTTAGAGCAATACACTCTTACTTAGAGCAATACACTACTACCATACTCAGAGAAATACACTGCTACTCAGAGCAATACACTCTTACTCAGAGCAATACAGTCTTACTCAGAGCAATACACTGCTACTTAGAGCAATACACTGATACTCAGAGCAACACAGTCTTACTTAGAGCAATACACTGATACTTAGAGCAATACAGTCTTACTTAGAGCAATACACTGATACTCAGAGCAATACAGTCTTACTCAGAGCAATACACTGCTACTTAGAACCCGGAGTCAAATAATTCAAGCTCTGAAATTCAGCCTAAGAGAAGACTGCCAGCATAACTGCAGCCTACATCAGATAAGCAGAGCTCTGTGATGGAATGATATTGATTGAGATGAAACATGAAAAGTGGCCACTCCTTTATTTTCCTGGTTTCCGTCGTTTTATTACAATTGATTGCTTTTGTATGTAAGCTCTCCTGTGTTTTCTCCTCCCCACCCACCGTTCGTTAGTGATGTTTCCTTATCTCCTGCCTTTTTCACCTTTCTCTTTTTTCCCCTTCCATTGATTTGTACAGGTAAATTAAAGTTTCATAGGAAAATGTGTAATGCTGTTTCTTCTTCTTTTTAGTCAACATTTCTGGTGGAATCCACAGTCCGTAAGAAAACCACACACTCATGTAAACTCTAGGAATAAGACAATGGATCCAGTTGATTGATTGGGGATAAGGATGGTTGTCCTGCTGTTTGAGGGTATAGGCAGTCTTGTCTCTCTGCAAGCGAGAGCGATTGGCTGAGAACGAATAAGGCCCTAAAGCACCATACTTAAAGAAGACACACAGACACAACTTTAATACAGCTACTAAGAAAACACTGTACACGATTTGTCATCACCTGACCGGGAAATATCATTCTCTTAAAAATAGAAAATACAAAAACATTTTCTCCTCGGGATATGTTGACATAAATAAAATGGGATCTTTTTGTGTTTGTTTAGGTTTTCAATAGAGTCCTTTGCTTTTTTTCAGGCTAACTTGTTTCCAGTTTGGGAGGGAGTCATATTCATCTCTCTTCATCTTCAAAATAGTCTGAAACATATAAACAAACAGACATTACTTCAGATACTGTAGGATACTGGAGAAAAGCAAGCACCCACTAAATACAGTTTTATATCTTTATGTTTGAAGCATGAAATGTGGCAAAAGGTCGCAAATTTCAAGGGGGCCGAATACTTTCGCAAGGCACTGTACGTCACATAGTTTTTATCATCTTGAGGCTACCACAAGAAGATGTTTCAATTGGCCACATCATTAAGACGTTAGTGGTGCGCCCTAGTGGCTGTCAGGTGTAGCTGCACTCTGTTTTATATAACGTCATAATACTGTACAAAACATTCAGCAAACGAATGTATCCAAAGTGTGCATACATAGTCCGTGCATACACTTTCATATGAGTGGCCCCAGTGGGAATCAAACCCATTATCGTGACGTTGCAAGGGTCATGCTCTACCAACTGAGCCACGCAGGACAAGCGTATTTATTTGTCTGTCAACCTGGAAGTCGTGGTCGGAGAGGTATATCTCCAGGCGCTGGGGGTCCACTCCCTCGGGCAGAGGGGTCTGCAGCAGCTCCTCTAGGGGGTACTGGGTCTTACTGAGCTGGGCCAGGGCGTCCTGCACCAAGGTCAGCTTGACCCGCCCGGCATCCCCCTGGACAACAGCATTCACAAGTCAGCATATCTAAATCTAAAACATACCTGACTTTGAAAGACAAAGACTGTGGTGTTGCTATGACACAACAGTCTTTACCCAACCAGATAATACTGAACTGTGTTTACTGCTGTTGTGATGATGCTACTGATGCGTACAGATGCTATTATTGATAATGAAAATTATTATGAGGAGGAGGACGAATTAGTCCTCTTTTCCTGTACCTGTGTGGTGGGTGTGGGTCTCTTCTCCCAGCGAGGGAAAACGTTGGTGAAGGTGAGGGGTTCTACACCGTCCTGGATGAGGTAGGCCTGAAGGGGGCGCCTCGGGTTCCTCTCTGAAACACCACCAACACACCCCAAACCGTCAGAGAACCACAGAGCAACTTAACCCCTAACTACAGCATATCCCCGACACACTCCAACCATCTAAACAACTCAGATTAAAATGTGGACCTCGAAGTCAGTTCCACTGCTTTTTTAACTCGTTCTTCCCCACTAATCAAGGACTGATTTTGACCTCGGACACCAGGTGGGTGTAATTACCAGCAGTACTCTGGACCTCATAGGGTACCACAGATCTAAACAATCAAGGTTTTTTTTACATGATGTATCTAGCATTGAATGGAATAGATGTAATTCATCCCTGATGTTGAACTAGCCTTTTCTTACTTCCACAACGCATTCCAGGATGTATGCAATAGGCATGCCCCTTTTTAAAAAAAATCAAGATTACTAAAGAACTTACAAAAATCATAAGGGAACTAAATGCTATGTGGGCTAAAGAAAAAAGGGACTGGTTTGGCAGATGATCGGATGGCTTTTAAACGTCTTCGAAATATGGGTGTGGCTATGATCCGTAAATTGAAAGCAGACCACTACCTGAAATCTACTTCACATAATTTAAATGATCCATCCAAATTCTGGAAAGGAGTGAAAGGTTTGGAGTGCAAAAAAAAGATACACAGCTTCCCAAACAATTGTTGGTAGGCACACAGATTGTAACTGAGAGAACCTACATTCTGAAAGCCTTGAATCGGCATTTTTTAGATGCAGGCAGTTTATTTGAAAAGGTCAAAGGTATAATTGAGCCCTATGAGTTTACCTGACACCCCTGTGCACTCCTTTACCAGGTTCTCCTTTTCATCCTTCTCTGTTTCAGAAGTGTGTAAAACCCTGAAAGATATTGATGGGAAAAATCCCCTGGCCCTGATGAACTAGACCCCCGCTTCCTGCACCTATCTGCAGACATCATTGCTCCCCCTTAACATGTATTTTTAAGCTCACGCTTAACGTTAAGGAAATCTCCAAGTTACGGAAATCTGCTTTTGTACTGCCTATCCTGAAAAGTGGAGATCCTTCGCTACTTGACAACTATCGACCCATATCAAAATTGTCTGTACTGTCTAGGGTACTGGAGTCCTTAGTTAGTAGGCAGCTAAAGGCCTACTTCCAAGAATACAACATCTTAAATGGAATGCAATCTGGTTTTAGGTGTGGCCACAGCACTGTTTCAGCAACATTGAAGGTTTTAAATGACATCCACTATGCTCTTGATAAGAAGTTACATTGTGTGTCTGTCTTTATTGATTTGTCGAAGGCTTTTGACACCGTGGACCATGCTGTGTTAGTGGAAAGGTTCAAATGTTGTGGAATTACTGGTCATGCTCTAGACTGGTTTATAAATCACCTATAAAATCGTACACAATGGGCAATGACAGATGGTTGTAAATCTATAGAGGTGTGCTCAGGTGTTCCGCAAGGTACTATTTTGGGCCCACTGTTGTTCATTTTGTATATCAACAACATTGGGGATCTTATTTAAACAGCGGATGTTCATTTTTATGCAGATGACACTGATCTTTATTCAAGTGGTAGTAGTTTATCTTCGGCTTTTGAAAATGCCCAAACAGCATTTAACATCATACAACAGAATCTGTAGGATTTAAAACTGGTTCTAAATTCAGGTAAAACTAAATGCACGCTATTTTCAAATGTCAGGCATGTTACTAATCATGTCATTGCCGCATTGGCAGAACATACTATAGAGCAAGTGTACAAATATTTGTGTGTGTGGGTTGATGATAAGCTGAGCTTCACGGTGCATGTAATGAACTTGATAAGGAAGCTCAAGCTTAGAATAGGTTTTTAATACCGGTATAAGGCTTGTTTTTCTTTTGAGGCCAGGAAGGAGCTGGTACGATGTACATTACTGGCAGTTTTAGATTTGAGTGATGTTATATATATATATATGCAGGCCTCAAACACTACCCTGAGAGCACTAGATTCAGTGTATCATGCAGCCCTCAGGTTCATTACAAATCAAAAACGTCTAACACATCATTGTGATCTCTACAGAGCTGTTGGCTGGTCGTCATTGACCTTGCGTGGGCTTAAACACGGGTATTCACTGATTTATAAGGCCATATTAGGTCAAATGCCATTTTATCTCTGTTCTTTTTTTAGTCAGGTCTGTAAATAAATATCAATTACAATCCCATTCTCATGTGCTTCTAACAGTACCAAAAATTAGAACAGGTCATGGTAGAAATAGTTTTAGTTACTTAGCTCCCTGGTCCAGGAACTCTCTCCTGAACATTTAAAAATTTGATGATCTTGTTTCGTTGGTGGAGTTTAAACACTTGATCGATGTATATATCATAGAAGAGTGTAATTGTCTTTAGGACAGCTGTTTTTAGTCAAGTAAAATGTTTTTGTTGTACTGTGTGTTTATAGTTTTGTTCAATGTTGTGTTAGTGTATGTAAATTGTTTTGTCTGAAACGTTGTTCCCCCTGCTGCTATTGGACCAGGTCTCTCTTGGAAAAGAGATATTATCTCAATGAGAAAAACCTGGATAAATAAAGGTCAAATAAAAAATAAATATTCTATTTGCTGCCTTGCTTTGTCTACATGCTCTCACCTTTGCAGTACTGGAGCACTGTCTGCATAGCACACCTCCTCTCATTCGCCCAGCGGATACAGACTGAGCCAGTGGTCTGACTGTCCTCAGGCTCACCTGCCTGCCACAGATACAGCTCCATACAGTTATCCAGCAGGAACAGGGCTGGAGAGGGATGAGAGAGAAAGACAGAGAGAGAGAAAGAGAGAGAGAGTGAGTGAGAGGGAGAGAGAGAGAGAAAATGTGAGCGAAAGAGAGAGAGAGGGAGAGAGAGAGAGAGAAACAGCAAGCGAGAAAGAGAGGGGGAGAGAGAGAGAGGGAGAGAAACAGAGAGAGAGAGAGAGAGAGAGAGAGAGAGAGAGAGAAACAGTGAGCCACAGAGAGAGAGGGAGAGCGAGAGAGAGAAACAGCGAGCGAGAGAGGGAGAGAGAGAAACAGCGAGAGAGGGAGAGAGAGAGAGAAACAGAGAGAGGGAGAGAGAGAGAAACAGAGAGATGGAGAGAGAGAGAGAGAAACAGAGAGAGAGGGAGAGAGAGAGAGAGAGAGAAACAGCGAGCGAGCGAGCGAGGGAGAGAGAGAGAGAAACAGCGAGCGAGCGAGAGAGGGAGAGAGAGAGAGAAACAGCGAGCGAGAGAGGGAGAGAGAGAGAGAGAAAGGGAAAGAAAAGGAGGGTGAGAAAGGGAAAGAAAAGGAGGGATATTAGGTGAGTGTTTTGTACCTCGAGTCCTCGTGATAACAATGGAAGTTGTGTTTATGAGTGCGTGCATGCATACGTGTGTGTTTGGGCTTTGAGCGGACACTCACCTGGCTGTGGCACAAAGTACAGGCTCTCCTGGACAAAGGGCATCGCCATGACAACCCCTGGCAACCGTGCAGGGCTCTGCAGCTCCTCCCCCTGGAAGGTTCCGGAACGGCCACTCAGATGGAAGAGGCGTGGCGTGAAGTTATACTTCCCTGGATCTGAGAGATAACAACACACAGCATCTCATCACATCAACCTCTCAACCTTCCAGCACTCAGTCAGGTTCAGCTGGTGTAAACCTTCTTACATTAGTCATATGTGTGTTCATTTAAAAAGAAGACATTTAAATGCAGGGCCGTGAAACGTGCCCCCTTTGTCATTTTCTCTACTTTTGCATATTTTTTGTCAGAACTTCAATCAAAACCTAATATTATATAAAAGGAACCTGAGTTTACAAATAACACAAAAATGTATACTTATTGTATATATTTAATTAACTAAGTCATGCAACATCCAATTCCCCTGTGTGAAAAAGTAATCTCAATTGGGATTAGGTCTGGACTTTGACTAGGTCATTTCAAAACTTCAAATTTGTTGCTTTTTAGCCATTTTCGTGTAGACTCGATTGTGTGTTTTGGATCATTGTCTTGCTGCATGACCCAGCTGTGCTTCAGCTTCAGCTCACAGATGGATGGCCTGACCTCCTGTAGAAGTCTCTGATACATGTCTACATAGAGCCATGGCGACATGGAACTCTATTCCACATCAGGTAACTGGTGCAAGCAGTAGAATCAGGTTTAAAAAGCAGGCACAGGTAAAAATACCCAGCGGGGACTGTGCGGTACAGACACACGCATACACATACATTGTGATATTGTTGTATGGTGGTAGTGAACATTTTGTGTTGTGGATATGTGGTGGTGTAGGGATGTTATATGATGTCCTGTTTTATCTTTACCTCATTCAGTACAAACATAGTTCACTGTTTTATATGTAATGTGGTGTGCTTTGGACCCCAGGAAGTGTAGCTGCTGCCTCAGGAGCAGGAAGCACCTGGAAGCACCTGGATGATCATCAAGACTCTTGGAAGAATGTTTTATGGACAGATGATTCAAAAGTCTAACTTTTTGGACGACATGGGTTCCATTATGTCTGGCTAAAACCAAACACTGCATTCCACAGTAAGAGCCTCATACCAAAGGTCATGCATTGTGGCAGTAGTGTGATGGTTTGGGGGATGCTTCGCTGACTCAAGTCCTGGAGGAATTCCGCTCTGTATCAGAGAACTCTACAGGAGAATCTCAGGCCATCTGTCTGTGAGCTGAAGGGCAGATGAGTCATGCTGCACGACAATGATCCAAAACACATATAAGCAAGTCTACATGAAAATGGCTAAAAAGCAACACATTTTACAGACCTAATCCCAATTGCCTAGTCCAGACCTAATCCCAATTGCCTAGTCCAGACCTAATCCCAATTGCCTAGTCCAGACCTAATCCCAATTGCCTAGACCAGACCTAATCCCAATTGAGATGTTGTGGCAAGACTTGAAATGAGCAGTTCATGCTTGAAAACCCACAAATATTGCTGAGTTTCAGCAGTTCTGCATGGAAGACTGGGCCAAAGTTCCTCCACAGCGATGCGAGTGACTGATCAAAAACTACAGGAAGCGTTTGCTTAGAGTCATTGCAGCTAAATGTGGCCAAACCAGTAATTGAGTGTAAGGGGGCAATGACTTTTTCACACAGGGGCATTGTGTGTGGCATAACTTGGTTTATTAAATAAATGAAATAAGTATGTCATTGTTATGTTATTTGTTCACTCAGGTTCCCTTCATCTAATATTAGGTTTTGCTTGAAGATCTGATAACATTCAGTATCAGAAATATGCAAAATAGAGAAAATTAGAATGGGATCAAATACTTTTTCACGGCACTGTATTTGAATGTGTGTTTTGTTCAGGTATGAACAGGAGCTGAGAGGTGTGTTTTGTTCAGGTATGAACAGGAGCTGAGAGGTGTGTTTTGTTCAGGTATGAACAGGAGCTGAGAGGTGTGTTTTGTTCAGGTATGAACAGGAGCTGAGAGGTGTGTTTTGTTCAGGTATGAACAGGAGCTGAGAGGTGTGTTTTGTTCAGGTATGAACAGGAGCTGAGAGGTGTGTTTTGTTCAGGTATGAACAGGAGCTGAGAGGTGTGTTTTGTTCAGGTATGAACAGGAGCTGAGAGGTGTGTTTTGTTCAGGTATGAACAGGAGCTGAGAGGTGTGTTTTGTTCAGGTATGAACAGGAGCTGAGAGGTGTGTTTTGTTCAGGTATGAACAGGAGCTGAGAGGAATATGTTTTGTTCAGGTATGAACAGGAGCAGGTATGAACAGGAGCTGAGAGGTGTGTTTTGTTCAGGTATGAGCAGGTATGAACAGGAGCTGAGAGGTGTGTTTTGTTCAGGATGAGGTGTGTTTTGTTCAGGTATGAACAGGAGCTGAGAGGTGTGTTTTGTTCAGGTATGAACAGGAGCTGAGAGGTGTGTTTTGTTCAGGTATGAACAGGAGCTGAGAGGTGTGTTCAGTACCTTGCAGCATGCAGTCATAGGTCTTCCTGTCCTGCTGCCCAATAGCGTTCCAGAACTCCACAGGCTCCGCCCCTTCCTCCACTTCCTGCACCCTCGAAAGGCTATCACTGCTGAGGCCCAGTTCAGGAGGGCACCTAACACAGAGACCGCAGAAAGCACACATAACCACATATTAATACTGTTTGCATTCCAACGAATGAATACATACAGAAGCACAATAACACATCCATGAAGGGAAACTTACATCTGAGTGAGTCGCTCCACAGCCCTCTTACCCGCCTCCCGGGAGCTGGCGTGGACCTTACAGCCGTACCACAGGTAGAGAGCCCCCTGTTGACTGTTGAGCAGTATGAGAGAACCTCGGGAGCGCAGGCCGCCACAGCTACAGTCCACCTCCAACAGACTGGCCTCCTCAGGCAGCTCCCCACGCACACAGAACAGACGCCAGACCCCTGCAAGACACAGAGAGAGTGCAGTGAGGAACACACATCTATGCAGAACACAGACACACAACCAGACACACACACCACCTAAATCAGAGGAGGTAAAGCCAAGGTAATATCCCACCTGTGTTGTTGGTGGTGTCCGCTCGGCAGCCTTTGTGGATGACCAGACCTCCCTGGAAGAGCTGAAGGAAACACGGAGGCTCCTGCCCCTGAGGCACCATCACCTTCAACAGGACAACAACAACACAGGTAGAAACATCCGTCAGAGAGCCAACTGTACTCAACAGCAATAACACTGGTTAAACTCAGGCCTCTGAAATGCTAGGCAGGTTTAACCATAGACATCCTAAAACGTGCATGTTCTATATGTGACTCTATGGTTTTAACTGAGGCTATGGGTGGTTTAAGAGTTTAATTGGAAGAACCACCCACCTCTGTTCCCTCATGACTCCTGAGTGCAGACGCGCCTCGCCCATTGATACTGGAGTGCCGGCCCTGCCAGATGAAGACAGCAGAGCACTCCCTCCCAGGCTGCCCGCTTTCATCCGCTGGGCTGAGAGTATAGGTCCAGCGGATCAGGTAAGTGTCTCCTTCATGAAGCTGCCCTGGGCTCTCCAGCTGGGCCTCGCTGTCCTCAAACTCCTGAATGTGCCAGGTATCCACGGAAACAGTGCTCAGCTCCACCTGCCGCCCGTCCTCCAGGGGTACGACCCCATGCCCCCTCCGAACGTCCACCCCCTCCAGGACTGTAGAGACCACCCCGTCCCCTGGCAGCGCCACCCCCTGCCCTGCCACCAGCGCCTTGGCATCGCACGCACACAGAGACACACACTCTATCTGCTGCTGGGGCAGGGTGGCATGGCAGTCTGCACTGTCTGTCCACACTGGCATGGCAGTCTGCACAGAGAGACACAGTAGAGAGAGGAAGGGAGAGGAGAAATACAGTCAAAAAAGACCAGGCATCTTTCTCACAGTCACTCTGAATCTGTACAGGATGGGTCCTATTTGGCTTTGAGTCGTGTGTTTCGCACATTGACTCGGGACCGGTATCCCCTGTATATAGCCTCGTTATTAGTATTTTATTGTTGCTTTTTTAAAACTTTTTAAAAAACTTTAGTTTATTTAGTAAATATTTCTTGACTTGGCCTGTAAGTAAGCATTTCACGGTAAAGTCTACAGCTGTTGTATTTAGCACGTGACAAATACAATTTGATTTAATCTTTCTGTAACTAACCTGTGCCTCCTCTACCACCATTGCAGCCGTCTCCTCCTTATCTGCAGCCCAGTCCAGAAACTTCTCCCTGAAGAGGGCTGTCTCCTTGTGCTCAGAGACACAGCCAAACAGGGCCCAGTTGGGCCGTCTTTCACCTTGCCTGTACACAAATCACACACATAATGTATCAATGAATACAACAGTATGTATGTAAATGAGGTATTTTACTATGTAAGCGCCTGTGTGGTGTGTACCTACGGCTGTATGCTGGGGTTGCAGTGTGTGGGGTCCAGTGGGTTGACCCTACAGTTGCTATAGTCGTAGGGACCACCCCACACCTGCTGGGCCAGCTGTACAGCCACACTCCTGTCACCAGGGGCAACATCCTTCCCATGCCACAGGTACACCTCGCTGCCAAAGTCAAACACCAGGGCCTGGTAGAGAGACAAGGGAACAAACAGAGACAGAGAGACAGAGGCAGAGAGAGAGAACCATTCAGAGATCAGATTCTATCTGTAGTGTTGAAAATCACACACACGAGTAGACAGGTGGCATTCCAGTTTATAATCTTTGTTTTGAGTTAAAACCCATTGATTGATATGTAGCACCAAGGCAGCAATGGCTGAGAAGCCACAGAAACACACAGGGGGATCCAGAGAGGGACTGACCTCAGTGGATCCCAGTAGGGAGACAGTAGGGATGGCTGCCCAGGCCTGCTCATGGGGTACTAGTCTGTTCTCCACCAGCCTGTACAAACAGTTAGACTCCACCACCCCACTCTCATACAGCTCATCCTCTTCTGGGGCTCCCGCTCCTACAGGGAACACAAACATATACGATCACACCAACAGTACACAAAGACAGATGCAAATGGCCACTTACTGGTTGCTTGCATACTTACGTTCTTGGTTTCTTACTTACTGACTGACTTACTTACTTACTGACTGACTTAGTTTACTGACTGTTTGACTAACTTTGTTTACTGACTGACTGACTGGACTGACTGACTGGACTGACTTATAGTTTACTGACTGACTAACTTAGCTTACTGACTGACTGACTAACTTCGCTTACTGACTGACTAACTTAGCTTACTGACTGACTGACTAACTTCACTTACTGACTGACTAACTTAGCTTACTGACTGACTGACTGGACTGACTTATAGTTTACTGACTGACTGACTGGACTGACTTATAGTTTACTGACTGACTGACTAACTTAGCTTACTGACTGACTGACTTAGTTTACTGACTGACTTAGTTTACTGACTGACTGACTTATAGTTTACTGACTGACTGACTTATAGTTTACTGACTGACTGACTTATAGTTTACTGACTGACTGACTAATTTAGCTTACTGACTGACTGACTAACTTAGCTTACTGACTGACTGACTTAGTTTACTGACTGACTGACTAACTTAGCTTACTGACTGACTAACTTAGTTTTCTGAATGACTGACTAACTTAGCTTACTGACTGACTGACTTAGTTTACTGACTGACTGACTTATAGTTTACTGACTGACTGACTAACTTAGCTTACTGACTGACTAACTTAGTTTTCTGAATGACTGACTAACTTAGCTTACTGACTGACTGACTGACTTAGTTTACTGACTGACTGACTTATAGTTTACTGACTGACTGACTTATAGTTTACTGACTGACTGACTTAAAGTTTACTGACTGACTGACTTATAGTTTACTGACTGACTGACTAATTTACGTTCTTGGTTTCTGACTGACTGACTAACTTAGCTTACTGACTGACTGACTTAGTTTACTGACTGTTTGACTAACTTGTTTACTGACTGACTGACTTAGTTTACTGACTGACTGACTTATAGTTTACTGACTGACTAGCTTACTGACTGACTGACTTAGTTTACTGACTGACTGACTTATAGTTTACTGACTAACTTAGCTTACTGACTGACTGACTTAGTTTACTGACTGACTGACTTAGTTTACTGACTGACTGACTTATAGTTTACTGACTGACTGACTTATAGTTTACTGAATGAATGACTGACTAACCTAGCTTACTGACTGACTGACTGACTTAGCTTACTGACTGACTGACTTAGTTTACTGACTGACTGACTTATAGTTTACTGACTGACTGACTTATAGTTTACTGACTGACTGACTTATAGTTTACTGACTGACTGACTTATAGTTTACTGACTGACTGACTAATTTAGCTTACTGACTGACTGACTAACTTAGCTTACTGACTGACTGACTTAGTTTACTGACTGACTGACTAACTTAGCTTACTGACTGACTAACTTAGCTTACTGACTGACTGACTAACTTAGTTTTGACTGACTGACTTATAGTTTACTGACTAACTTAGCTTACTGACTGACTGACTTAGTTTACTGACTGACTGACTTATAGTTTACTGACTAACTTAGCTTACTGACTGACTGACTTAGTTTACTGACTGACTGACTTATAGTTTACTGACTGACTGACTTATAGTTTACTGACTGACTGACTTATAGTTTACTGAATGAATGACTGACTAACTTAGCTTACTGACTGACTGACTTAGTTTACTGACTGACTGACTTACTAACTTAGCTTACTGACTGACTGACTTAGTTTACTGACTGACTGACTTATAGTTTACTGACTGACTGACTTATAGTTTACTGACTGACTGACTTATAGTTTACTGAATGAATGACTGACTAACTTAGCTTACTGACTGACTGACTTAGTTTACTGACTGACTGACTTACTAACTTAGCTTACTGACTGACTGACTTAGTTTACTGACTGACTGACTTATAGTTTACTGACTGACTGACTTATAGTTTACTGACTGACTGACTTATAGTTTACTGACTGACTGACTAATTTAGCTTACTGACTGACTGACTAACTTAGCTTACTGACTGACTGACTGACTTAGTTTACTGACTGACTGACTAACTTAGCTTACTGACTGACTAACTTAGTTTTCTGAATGACTGAATAACTTAGCTTACTGACTGACTGACTTAGTTTACTGACTGACTGACTTATAGTTTACTGACTGACTGACTAACTTAGCTTACTGACTGACTAACTTAGTTTTCTGAATGACTGACTAACTTAGCTTACTGACTGACTGACTTAGTTTACTGACTGACTGACTTATAGTTTACTGACTGACTGACTTATAGTTTACTGACTGACTGACTTAAAGTTTACTGACTGACTGACTTATAGTTTACTGACTGACTGACTAATTTAGCTTACTGACTGACTGACTAACTTAGCTTACTGACTGACTGACTTAGTTTACTGACTGACTGACTAACTTAGCTTACTGACTGACTGACTTAGTTTACTGACTGACTGACTTATAGTTTACTGACTAACTTAGCTTACTGACTGACTGACTTAGTTTACTGACTGACTGACTTATAGTTTACTGACTAACTTAGCTTACTGACTGACTGACTTAGTTTACTGACTGACTGACTTAGTTTACTGACTGACTGACTTATAGTTTACTGACTGACTGACTTATAGTTTACTGAATGAATGACTGACTAACTTAGCTTACTGACTGACTGACTGACTTAGCTTACTGACTGACTGACTTAGTTTACTGACTGACTGACTTATAGTTTACTGACTGACTGACTTATAGTTTACTGACTGACTGACTTATAGTTTACTGACTGACTGACTAATTTAGCTTACTGACTGACTGACTAACTTAGCTTACTGACTGACTGACTTAGTTTACTGACTGACTGACTAACTTAGCTTACTGACTGACTAACTTAGCTTACTGACTGACTGACTAACTTAGCTTACTGACTGACTGACTTAGTTTACTGACTGACTGACTTATAGTTTACTGACTAACTTAGCTTACTGACTGACTGACTTAGTGTACTGACTGACTGACTTATAGTTTACTGACTAACTTAGCTTACTGACTGACTGACTTAGTTTACTGACTGACTGACTTATAGTTTACTGACTGACTGACTTATAGTTTACTGAATGAATGACTTATAGTTTACTGAATGAATGACTGACTAACTTAGCTTACTGACTGACTGACTGACTTAGTTTACTGACTGACTGACTTATAGTTTACTGACTGACTGACTTATAGTTTACTGAATGAATGACTGACTAACTTAGCTTACTGACTGACTGACTTAGTTTACTGACTGACTGACTTACTAACTTAGCTTACTGACTGACTGACTTAGTTTACTGACTGACTGACTTATAGTTTACTGACTGACTGACTTATAGTTTACTGACTGACTGACTGACTGACTGACTGACTAACTTAGCTTACTGACTGACTGACTTAGTTTACTGACTGACTGACTTACTAACTTAGCTTACTGACTGACTGACTTAGTTTACTGACTGACTGACTTATAGTTTACTGACTGACTGACTTATAGTTTACTGACTGACTGACTGACTGACTAACTTAGCTTACTGACTGACGTACCTAAAAGGGAGTTCTGGTTGTTTTAATAGGATTTTCACATAGTTTGTCTACTGAGGGTGTGTCAGAGTGGTTGGTGACTAGTTCTAGTCCGACCTCCGTATTGTGTCTTTCCTCCCAGAAGGTTCCAGAAGTCAGAGGCCAGGCTGTTGTCAGTATTGACCCCCTCCTCTAGGTGGATGACCTCACAGGCCAGGCAGCCCAGGTCCCCCTGTGTCTGGATCAACGAGGCCAGCTCTGACGCCTGGACAGAGACAGCAGAAGACAGGCAAACATCATCACCAGTTATAACAGACATGAATCAGTGGCTTCACATTGTGTTAAACTGAAGAATGTTAAATGTACTTCAATGGTATTATTCAAAAGTCATATATAGTTTGAATTACAGACGAATAAGACGCCCAATGGGAATCCCTCATGAACAATACAAGACAGGGATCTAGCGAGTAGACCGTCAGTACGTGATACAATGCGTGTGTCGCGTGGAAGTCGTACCTTGGCTTTCTCTGTGGCGTTGGCGAACTCTCCGCTCCAGAGGATGCAGTGAGTGGGTGTGACCAGCAGGAAGCAGTCTCCACTGTTCAGAGACCTGGCTGTGGGCTCCACCAGACGCACTTGTACATGATGCCAACCTGGCACCGTAGAAGACACACTCACACATGTTGAATAGAGAATTTGTATCCACACACGCACATGCACACGTACACACTCATAAACGCAATCATATGAATGCACACACACACAATCTGTGCTGACCTTTGATGTGAATGAGCATGAGGTTGCTGATGGGCAGGTTGTTGCTGTTCCTCACTGATTCTGTGGAAGTGACATCACGCAGGTGGACGTTACTGAAGTCCTCTGTACTGGCCAGACCTGCTAGAGTTCAGACATGGGACAGAGAGATCAGAGATGAGAAAGTCGTAAACAGTATATAAGAAGACTGATGAAAGAAAAGAGAGAAAGAGAGAGAGGAGAGAGAGAGAGAGAGAGAGAGAGAGAAAAAAAATAGAGAGAAAGAGAGAGAGAGAGAGAAAAATAGAGAGAAGAGAGAGAGAGAGAGAGAGAGAGAGAGAGAGAGAGAGATCTCTCTGGTATATGTTAACATCACTCACACTTCTCCACTTGTGTCCTGTTAGTGTTCACGGTAGCCATGGTGATTCTCTCTCCCATGAAGTCCTGTCTGATGTCATCGCGGGCCACCAGAGCACGCAGAGGGTTCCGGGAGCCCTGGGTCCTACGGGACGGACGCACCGACCGCCTGTGCTGCGCTACTTCTGATGTCAGCCTGCACACACACACACACACACACACACACACACACACACACACACACACACACACACACACACACACACACACACACACACACACACACACACACACACACACACACACACACACACACACACACACACACACACACACACCACAAAGGGGCATTAAGACACAAACACAGGCAATGAACACACTCATACAATTAGATAGAAGTGTACATGTAAACACATACACACAGCCCCCCCCACACACACACACAAACAAACTCACATGGGTGTGTTGGTCTGGCAGAGGGCACTCAGGTCCTGTTCTGGGTCAGTTCCAGTGGCAGCTCCAGCCCCAGCAGGGAGGGCAGAGGGTGAGTGGGGAGACACCTCCCTGTAGAAACCGCCACATGTCTCCTGGTCATCAGGGGTCATGACCTCCTTCTCCCCCACTGAGGTCACCTCCAGAGGTGTGTCCTGGGGAGTGGCTGGGGGAGGAGAGGGGGACAACATGAGAGAAGTTACAGGTATTCTACTTCATTAGGATACTCAAAGCATCACTGAGAAAAACACAGTAAGTGATACAATAGACACTAGTGGATAGACTTCCTCTCTTAATCTGAGGTTTGGACAAATCATCCTAGAATAGATAATAAGACATACTATTCAACCGGTCCACAATGGAATCCAGTTTGTCCAGCTTTGTGTCCTCTTCCACCTCCATCTCAGGGTGACTGGAGATCTCTGTTGAGAGGAGAACCAGAGGTCAGGGATAGGATCTACAATCACAAACCAGACACAAACATCTTTTCTCTTTTCTTGATGGGGTATGTTTACCTTCATATGGGCATGCTGTTGCTGTGGCTCCTGTGGAGGGTCTCTTAGTGTGAGATGGAGGGGTCTCATCTATGTCTGATACAGGGGTCACCAAACCTGCAATGGGACAATCCCACACAGGTCTGAGTGAGGAAAGAAAGAGAGAACGAGAGAAAGAGAGAACGAGAGAAAGAGAGACAGAGAAAATGAGAACGAGGGAAACCTCACCTCTTTTCGCCATGCGTCCGGCCACAGTGTACTGGGCTGAGTCGTTGGCGGCTCCTCTCCCTCTGGTCTTCCACTGCTCCTCGCTGTCCTGTAGGGTTCTCATGCGCTCAGCCACCGACGCCTGTGGCAGCTCCTCCGCTTCTACTGGTCTAGTCTGCTGCATGGTCAGAGAACGGGATCAGATGCCATACAGTAACACCTACCAGTATGTGTGTGTGGTTTTTTTGTGTGTATGTGTCACCTTCTGTCTCCATTGGGGCTGAGAGCAGACCTGGGTAGGAGAGGAGACCTCCTGGGCCTCATAGGAAGAGCTGGTCTGAGGAGGGAGAGAAAACAGGATATATGAAGGGGAACTACGTCAACATGTTTCACTGCAGTATCAACACAACTCACATCACAGCACTCAAACAAGTACATTTAAATGGACTATTGAGGGGCAATGGCGTGCAATGGACACACTTCACACTCACACACCTGAACGGGTGCTTGCACACACACTCACCTGATTGTAGCACATGACATATTGAGGTGTACTGTTAGAATAGACAGAGGAAAAGACAGGAACCTGGGAGGAGGATAAAGGAATAAGCCCAGGATTGGGTAGAACAGAATAGAATAGATGTGATATGACTTGAACGAGCAGCATAGTCAACAAACCAGGGTAATAAGTTCGGTTGAAATAACCAAACACAGAGGTTTGTAGGCAATGAGGTGCACTATGTAGGGAATAGGGTGCCACAGAGCCTGCACTCCACTTACCCAGCACTGAGGGTTGACGACTGGTGCATCATGGGAGATCTCATTGTCTTCCTACAGGAGCAGAGAGGGGTGTGGTCAGCAAAGCCAAGAAAAAAAAAAGAGTGTGAGAGGAGCGAGCAGGTGAAAAGAGATGGCAAACAGGAGAAAGAGAGGGTGAAGAGCGATGAGAAAATGTATGGAGGTCTCTCACACACACACACACACACACACACACACACACACACACACACACACACACACACACACACACACACACACACACACACACACACACACACACACACACACACACACACACACACACACACACACACACACCCCAGAGAACTGTCAACACTGTCCAGCTAAGGGGGCCTAATTGGGTCAAGGGGGTGTTCATGGAAGCATCTCAGTCTATCTGTTAACATTCCATGTCATTCAGAGCCATTCAGCCCATTCCTGGGCCTTAGCACCAGTAGAAACTGCACCCATATCTAAGTAAAGCAAGGTAGCTCTCAGTGATTTAATACATAGTAAGATATAGGGCTGGTGTAGAGGTGCTATGATATTAAACACATACCATAGTAAGATATAGGGCTGGTGTAGAGGTGCTATGATATTAAACACATACCATAGTAAGATATAGGGCTGGTGTAGAGGTGCTATGATATTAAACACATACCATAGTAAGATATAGGGCTGGTGTAGAGGTGCTATGATATTAAACACATACCATAGTAAGATATAAGGCTGGTGTAGAGGTGCTATGATATTATGATGCTCTTTTAGTTTCAGTAGAATGGCAAAACTTTAACAAACTCTCAAATTAAGCACTGCTTGCTGAACCAGCCCACACAACATATCTGTTCAACCTTCAAGAACAGATAGGACAGCTAACTAATTCCTCCTACCTGGCCAGGCACAACGGCACCTTTTTACCATTTTCTAAATAAATATCCTATTTCGATATCATTCCTGGGTGGCGTGCGGACAGCATCCCCTCTTATCTCCCCTGTGATAAGGCCCCCTGGTGACCCTCATCCTCCCTTCTTTCCCTGGCTGACAGGTTACACTAAACCCACTGGTTCCAGACAGCCACCCAGAGGATTAGAGATTACAAGTGGAAGCCAGGGCCTTTTCTCTGGGCTGGTGTGTTACAGTGGGGGCCAAGCCATAGTATCACAGGCCCTGAGGGCTAGGGATTGTCTGGGAGCCTCCTGTGGATCTATATATCTATATCTGACTGAGAATGATATGTCCACAGCTGTCCGCTGCTCTGCTTTCCAGGCTAAGACTGGATTTGCCCCACTGTAATTCTGAGCCAACATATTCAAGATGCTAAACACAAGTGTAGACCCAAATCAACTATAAACAGCCAACCAACTGGCTCCGAAACACATGAGCTCAGTCCGTGCGAGATTTCCAATGCAAAACAGTGATGTCAGCATCTATCCACTGTCCACCATTCCCAGTAGCTGCCTGCTCTGACTGAGGTGTGTCTGTGTGTTTAGACTAAAGCGAGGTCCAGTAAAACGGCCGCTGGTCTTACCTTCCTCTGGTCCGCTAAAGTCACCTGGACGTGTTGTCTGGGAGGAGTGTCTCTTCTCACCCTGCCCCACTTCTCCTCCTCTCCCTCCTCCCTGGAAGCATCTGACAGCCTGTACAGAGGCAGAGGGGAGGTCTAAAAAAATAGCCATGCAAATCTCTCTCTCGTGCTCATGCTTGCTCGCACACATGCTCGCAATCTCACACACATATTATTATATTACACACACACACACACACACACACACACACACACACACACACACACACACACACACACACACACACACACACACACACACACACACACACACACACACACACACACACACACACACACACACACACACACACACAAAGACAAACCTTCCATGACACTCAGCAATAGAGATCCCTCTTGCAGCACACAAATGTCAATACACGCTCAGGGTCACAACGTTCCCTCAACGTTCACACACAAACACAATTTAAAAGGCCCGTATGTTGGCTCTGTGTTAATTGTGTACCTGTCTCTCCCAGAGGTGTTCCCAGGGGGGTCCATCTGCTTTCTCTGTTCAGCCAGGGAAGGCCTCTCCTCCTGGGGATGACCCTGCTCTGAGGAGGGCCTGGCTGGGCTACACACGGCCACCGTCTCCCTCCTGTTCCTGTTCCTCTGCCTCCAGGGGGCCGAGGGGGCTGGTCTGTCTCTACAAGGCACTGGTACATTGTCATGTCTTTCTGCCCTCCTCTCCTCCACCTCGTTCCCCCTCTCCCCTCCTCCGTCCTGGTCCTGCTGTCTGTCCTCCCACATTGTGTCTCTGTCTCGGTCCCATACTGGTGCTCCAGAAGCGCTGTTCCTCAGGATGCCTCTGATCTCTCCTGGCTCAGAGTCCCTGCGCAGCTGCTGGCCCTGCTGGGACGGGTCAGGTCCTGTGGCAGGCTCCACATCGGCCCCGGGTCGAGGCTGGGCCTGACGCACCTCACTGGGCCTCAGATTGATGGACCGCTCCTGCTGCCTGTCGGACAAGGTGGGGGACAGACGCAGCGGGGGCAGTCGGATGGGGCCTTTCTGGAGCTGAGGGAGGACAAAGAGAGGAGAATACTGTCAGAGACATGGAGATTATAGATTCTACTCATCACAATAGTGTAAATTAGTATGAAAACTATAAGAAGAAGAGGTTCCTACATATTTCTGAGTCATCCATTTGGACCTGTCTAATTTTAGTGTGATTGAATTGGACGCGAGTGTAGTGTTCCCCTCTGGACAGTGTTATGGTCGATATTGGCTTGATACTGATCAAATAAAACTATTGATCAATCAGGTGCTCACAACAGTTAGAAGCACAGAGTGTGACATTCAGTTTGGTGTACACATACACTTACTCACTCCCTCATGCTCACGTCAACATCCAGTATACACACACACACTCACTCACACTCGCACTCACCTGTGTCACAATCCACATTTCTCAGTTAAAGAATGACACACACGCAATTGCCAATCATCTCTAATATTCCCTCTTCCATTCCTCTGAGGATGTCTTGGTCCCACTCCCACTCACCAGGCTGACCTCGTCCACGGTGATGGGCTGTGTGCGGTAGCGCGCCCCCTTCTGCCTGCGTCTCTCTGGGGGGGCATGGGGAGCGGCATCCCCCAGGTTCCCTGGCAGGGACAGCTTGTTGAACAGAGCCAGCTTCTCGCTCATAGTCAGCTTATTGTTCTCATCGTCCTCCACTGCCTCCGCCTCGGCCTGCACAGCCTGGGCCTCGCCTGATTCTCCTGGCTGGGGGGTGCTGCAGGGATATGGGGTAGATAGGTAGGAGAAAGTGGTGAATGGAAGTCATGGATGAAGAGTTAATAGTTAAAACAGAGAAACAGCCATGTTAATTCAAATGTGGATTGACAGGAACTGGGGAACACAATGTGAGATATTTTTAATGCATGGCAGTAAATCAGTGTTTTAGCCTCCTCTCTGACTGCCCCCTGTTCTAATTAGGGGTATGAATCTCTCTGTCTAACTCAGTAAAGGTCTCATCATTTTTTATTTTTTTTATTTAACCTTTATTTAACTAGGCAAGTCAGTTAAGAACAAATTCTTATTTACAATGACAGCCTTCTGGGGGACAGTGTGTTAACTGCCTTGTTCAGGGGCAGAATGATAGATTTTTACCTTGTCAGCTCGGGGATTTGATCCAGCAATCTTTCAGTTATTGGCACAACGCTCTAACCACTAGACTACATGTAGTTAGCCAGACAGGACGTCATTATGAGTGAACAAACCCTGCCAGCTCTAGGTTTTCAATAAAAAACAGTGCCACATTAAACCTGCTCAATGTAATGGCAAAATGTAGATCTCTACCTAAATAGACATACACTAAATTAATTTTTATAATGAGAGGACCATAAAAAATGTTTTTACTGTGAGAAATATTAAAATCTCACATTGCTGGTAAAAACTGTTTTAAATTCCTGAGGTGTAGTAACTTTTGAGGACACAAGCTCAAGAACACAGTACAAATTTGACACAAATACAAAATGTTTTATATGATGTATTTCCTACTCAAACAAACTGTATGAATAAGACTTGAAATGACTTCAATGCTTTCTAAATATAGTGGAATCAAATTATAAAATAACTTCACTATAAGATTTCACCTTCCTTATAACTGTAAAATATATATTTGTATGTTTAGTGTCCGAAAAAAATGTGGCATATTTTCTTAAGGTCTCTCTCGTTTAAAACTTCTGCACCCTTCTGAACATCACACAGGGCTCTAGCTTGGCCTTTCATCTCATATTAATCCTGTCCATCTATGACAAATATAAATCGTTTTTTTGTTTAATATCTATGAATTATTTTAGGTTACTTTGATAAAATTGGTGATAAATTGTTATCTGAATGTCCCAGAGCGACGAACCCACGCTCTCCTGCTGCGCTAGGATCTAAAGAATTGCAGGCATGTGCTTTGTCAGCCAGGAGTTGATGGACAGTCGGAAGAGCGAATGAAATGGTAGGTGGGACATCCCAGCTTCAAGTGGTGTAAGATTTCACAGCCTGAGTCACACAGGCGGAAGAGAACTAGGGTTGTTGCTGAATGGAAGCCATTTCGATCTACGGTGTCCATACACTGTTTCATATGTGAAAATGTCGGTCGGAACTGGTACCAAACGCACGCTAGCCCCCTCTTTAGGGGAGTTTACACCTAAGCGGTACCATACCAAAATGCATTATCTAGAATGCTATACATAAACCAAATACCATAAACCGTATCACAACTATAATCAGTTATGATCTCATGACCATTCCATGTGGATTCCATAACCCACTGGGCAAGGAATTTTAATGTGTGAGAGGCTATGTTTTTTGCATACGGTATGCCAACACCTCATTGCCAACAGATACAATATATCGTTGTACATTGACCAGAGGTGTGACCCTTGACCCTGCTCACCTGGTGGCCACCACCATCTCCTCACAAGTGATTGGCTGAGTGAGTGAGCGGTGCTCGTTGCCACGGCGTACTCTGCGTTCATACGCGACGCTGCCAGAGCGAGGCTTCAGAAAGGAGGAGGCCTCAGGGGCTGCTGACTTCTCTAGCTCCTGCAACAGAGAGAAAGACGGAGACGAGAGAAAGAAAGAGCGAGAGAAATAGTCATTCATAACATTTATGTTCATATTTGATAGGTAATACTACATCTTGAACAATAATGCCTTTGCCACAGCTGTATAATCAACATTTAGATCAAACAAAGCATAAAATAATCACTGAGAAATGACAAAATGTCCTCTCCTTTTTTCATCTCTTTCATTGAAAGTGTCCCTCTTTCCTGGAATGTGAATGGAGGTGCAGTAGGCAGAGGAAGTGGGTGCGATAGCTGGTGAATAAACCAGGGATCTGTAAGGTGCTGTGGGAGGCCTATGTAAGAAGGTAGAGGAGAGGGATAGAATGCCAGGCCTGCAGGTCACAGTGTAACCAGAGCTCCCTTAGTAGTGTACCGTTACCCCCCTGGCCCTCCCCTCAGCCCCTTCCCTCCTGGCCCTGCCTCCCTCCTCCACCAGCCAGCTTGACAGGAGCTAGCTGTGGGCTAATTATAACCACCTGTTAATGGCTGTTCATGGCTTGATAGTCCCTGGCTACTTTTCACCTAGGTTTAGACAGATGCTACGTGACTAAAACCCACCAGGAAGTGAAATATTGGGGGGGGGGGGGGGGGGGTAGTCTGTCTTGTTAACAAAACAGACTGCCAAAGGCTACTTAAACAATAAAACATTAACCAATGGGAGTAAACTAAGAGCAGAAGGGTCCATCTGCATGCACTCTGTGGTCTGGCTTCCTATATGTCCTATACTATACTCTGTCTGCATACCTGGTCTTATTCAGGCACCATGTCCTGATATATTAGTACAGTACTATTATACAAGGCCCTGTCTGGATCAGAGAGCAGCACCTGTTTGGCCATTCATATTCCTCAACATTCGTTCAGTGTATTCAGTTCTGCATGCTCAGCTCAGCCTGCTGGCTCATCATGTGTTGCTCCGTGACTGTAAGGTGAGCAGCCTCTCTCTCTCTCTTTCAATTCAATTCAAGGGGCTTTATTGGCAGGGGAAACATATGTTAACATTGACAAAGCAAGTGAAGTAGATAATAAACAACTCTCTCTCTCCTCTCAACATGGGCTCTGTCGTGTCTGTTGATGTGCTGTTGATAGACCTGGTCTCCATGGTGATGACCTTTTGTGATCAGGCATGGAGACGGACAGCATGGTACAAGGGAACAGGAAGGGGGTCCTGGGAGGGGCTCCTGTTTCACAGCCAAGGTTGAGCTAGATGGACGTGCTTACTTTAAACAGAGACATCTTGGCCGCCACACTCATCTTGGCTCTGTCGTCTGTCTTCACATCAGCTGGGGGGGGGGGGGGTGTACATGACATTAAATATATACATCAAGTCAGGCAAACAGAGGTAAATACATTGGAGGTAAGTGCATACACACTCAAAGACACACTAAATCCCTGTCAGCCTGTCTGTGTCATCAGCAGGGATATCCTTTTGGCATCACTGAGCCTGTCAAACACATTAAGCCGAACCCTCTAAATAAAAATAGGCAAACAAAAAAATATAACAGCACCCCCACACACCTTGTGATCATATAGCAGTCCCTGTCATACAGAAAAACACAGTTAACCTGCTCATAGTAGCCTGGGGAGAGATACAGTCCAGAGAGGCTACCTGTTAGTCAAGCCGCCAGTCCACTGCGACACAATGAGATGGACAGATCTCTGTGACTGATCCCTTCATGTGAGGCCATCGCTCTGCACCTGGCACTCACTAGACTGTCACATGGCACCACCACCACTATCTCTCAGCTGGCACCGCTAGCTGCCTGCTTCTCCTCTCACCTGGCACTCAGTAGACTGTCACATGGCACCACCACCACTATCTCTCAGCTGGCACCGCTAGCTGCCTGCTTCTCCTCTCACCTGGCACTCAGTAGACTGTCACATGGCACCACCACCACTATCTCTCAGCTGGCACCGCTAGCTGCCTGCTTATCCTCTCACCTGGCACTCAGTAGACTGTCACATGGCACCACCACCACTATCTCTCAGCTGGCACCGCTAGCTGCCTACTTCTCCTCTCACCTGGCACTCACTAGACTGTCACATGTCACCACCACCACTATCTCTCAGCTGGCACCGCTAGCTGCCTACTTCTCCTCTCACCTGGCACTCACTAGACTGTCACATGGCACCACCACCACTATCTCTCAGCTGGCACCGCTAGCTGCCTGCTTCTCCTCTCACCTGGCACTCAGTAGACTGTGACATGGCACCACCACCACTATCTCTCAGCTGGCACCGCTAGCTGCCTGCTTCTCCTCTCACCTGGCACTCAGTAGACTGTCACATGGCACCACCACCACTATCTCTCAGCTGGCACCGCTAGCTGCCTGCTTCTCCTCTCACCTGGCACTCAGTAGACTGTCACATGGCACCACCACCACTATCTCTCAGCTGGCACCGCTAGCTGCCTGCTTCTCCTCTCACCTGGCACTCAGTAGACTGTCACATGGCACCACCACCACTATCTCTCAGCTGGCACCGCTAGCTGCCTGCTTCTCCTCTCACCTGGCACTCAGTAGACTGTGACATGGCACCACCACCACTATCTCTCAGCTGTCACCGCTAGCTGCCTGCTTCTCCTCTCACCTGGCACTCAGTAGACTGTCACATGGCACCACCACCACTATCTCTCAGCTGGCACCGATAGCTGCCTACTTCTCCTCTCACCTGGCACTCAGTAGACTGTCACATGGCACCACTACCACTATCTCTCAGCTGGCACCGCTAGCTGCCTACTTCTCCTCTCACCTGGCACTCAGTAGACTGTCACATGGCACCACTACCACTATCTCTCAGCTGGCACCGCTAGCTGCCTACTTCTCCTCTCACCTGGCACTCAGTAGACTGTCACATGGCACCACCACCACTATCTCTCAGCTGGCACCGCTAGCTGCCTACTTCTCCTCTCACCTGGCACTCAGTAGACTGTCACATGGCACCACCACCACTATCTCTCAGCTGGCACCGCTAGCTGCCTGCTTCTCCTCTCACCTGGCACTCACTAGACTGTCACATGGCACCACCACCACTATCTCTCAGCTGGCACCGCTAGCTGCCTAGTTCTCCTCTCACCTGGCCTGAACTTAATGACCACACAGTTCATCCTTTTGACCAGGTAGTTGGACAGCAACACCGATCGAGTGAGTGTCAACTGTCTCTGTTGTTTCTAACACTGCTCTCAATGGCCATTTAATCATGTATTTTAGGTGGACAGTCAAATGAATGCATGAGAGAGAACTTATTGGACAGCTACTGCGTACAAGCGGGGACTATTTTTTATAGTGGCGGTGTGGTGCTCAGGCATGCTTTTATGGCTCATAAATCCATCGCCACCGAGGAACTTCAACATTCTACCGTCACCCTGTGCCCATCTGGGTCTGGTGAAGTGTTTAAAAATAAAATCACTTGATTTATTTGATGTTCTGTTTATTATAGATGTTCTGTAAAGGCAGCTACAAAGTGGGGTTGAGTGTAAGTAGAGGTCAGACTATATTCATCAGGATAACTGTTAAATGCACTGTTATACAGTAGCTATTAGTTGATATACAGTGGGGCAAAAAAGTATTTAGTCAGCCACCAATTGTGCAAGTTCTCCCACTTAAAAAGATGAGAGGCCTGTAATTTTCATCATAGGTACACTTCAACTATGACAGACAAAATGAGAAAAACAATCCAGAAAATCACATTGTAGGATTTTTAATGAATTTATTTGCAAATTTAGGTGGAAAATAAGTATTTGGTCACCTACAAACAAGCAAGATTTCTGGCTCTCACAGACGTGTAACTTCTTCTTTAAGAGGCTCCTCTGTCCCCCACTCGTTACCTGTATTAATGGCACCTGTTTGAACTTGTTATCAGTGTAAAGGACACCTGTCCACAACCTCAAACAGTCACACTCCAAACTCCACTATGGCCAAGACCAAAGAGCTGTCACCGGACACCAGAAACAAAATTGTAGACCTGCACCAGGCTGGGAAGACTGAATCTGCAATAGGTAAGCAGCTTGGTTTGAAGAAATCAACTGTGGGAGCAATTATTAGGAAATGGAAGACATACAAGACCACTGACAATCTCCCTCAATCTGGGGATCCACGCAAGATCTCACGCCGTGGGGTCAAAATGATCATATGAATGGTGAGCAAAAATCCCAGAACCACACGGGGGGACCTAGTGAATGACCTGCAGAGAGCTGGGACCAAAGTAACAAAGCCTACCATCAGTAACACACTACGCCGCCAGGAACTCAAATCCTGCAGTGTCAGACGTGTCCCCCTGCTTAGGCCAGTACATGTCCAGGACCATCTGAAGTTTGCTAGAGAGCATTTGGATGATCCAGAAGAAGATTGGGAGAATGTCATATGGTCAGATGAAACCAAAATATAACTTTTTGGTAAAAACTCAACTCGTTGTGTTTGGAGGACAAAGAATGCCGAGTTGCATCCAAAGAACACCATACCATATATGGTAAGTACCATACCATACCTACTGTGAAGCATGGGGCTGTTTTTCTGCAAAGGGACCAGGACGACTGATCCGTGTAAAGGAAAGAATGAATGGGGCCATGTATCGTGAGATTTTGAGTGAAAACCTCTTTCCATCAGCAAGGGCATTGAAGATGAAACGTGGCTGGGTCTTTCAGCATGACAATGATCCCAAACACACCGCCAGGGCAACTTCGTAAGAAGCATTACAAGGTCCTGGAGTGGCCTAGCTAGTCTCCAGATCTCAACCCCATAGAAAATCTTTGGAGGGAGTTGAAAGTCTGTGTTGCCCAGCAACAGTCCCAAAACATCACTGCTCTAGAGATCTGCATGGAGGAATGGGCCAAAATACCAGCAACAGTGTGTGAAAACCTTGTGAAGACTTACAGAAAACGTTTGACCTCTGTCATTGCCAACAAAGGGTATAACAAAGTATTGAGAAACTTTTGTTATTGACCAAATACTTATTTTCCACCATAATTTGCAAATAAATTCATTAAAAATCCTACAATGTGATTTTCTGGATTTTTTTTCTCATTTTGTCTGTCATAGTTGAAGTGTACATATGACGAAAATTACAGGCCTCTCTCATCTTTTTAAGTGGGAGAACTTGCACAATTGGTGGCTGACTAAATACTTTTTTGCCCCACTGTAGGTTTGGGTGTTAATATTAACGGTTGTTTATGAGTGAAAATAGAAAAAAAACAGTTATTCCTTCTGACCCGATGTTGTCCTCCCCCCTTTTCTTTCTCTCTCTCTGTCTGTCTGTCTCTCTCGCTCTTTCAGCTACTGTGTGATGACAAACGCCTATTACAGTAGCTGGCTGAGCCATTTTATCACACACTACTTGTAGAGACAAGTGCTGATCAGACAGCTTTGCCACCTCCTATCGCCTATGTCGGCATTTCTGTGATATAGAGAGAGTAGAGAGAGGGAGAGAGAGAGAGAGAGAGAGAGAGAGAGAGAGAGAGAGAGAGAGAGAGAGAGAGAGAGAGAGAGAGAGAGAGAGAGGAGAGCGAGAGAGAGCACGTGCTCTTCTTTGTCACCGTGTTAAACATTAACACTGGCAAGCCACACAGCACTATGCCTGTGACCCCCCCTCTCTCTGTCCCTCTCTGTTTCGCTCTCTTGTCTCTCGCCCCACTCAGTTAACACAGAGGCTGTACAATAGGCAATGGATCAACCGTTTGTGTGTGGCAAAATAAAACGGGCCATGTGAGAGCCAGGTGGGCGGGGTTTGGTACCTTTAGCGTTCTCCTCTTCCTCTGCTTCCAGCAGCCTGAGAGAGAGAGAGAGAGAGAGAGAGAGAGAGAGAGAGAGAGAGAGAGAGAGAGAGAGAGAGAGAGAGAGAGAGAGAGAGAGATAGAGAGAAAGACACACAGAGAGAGAGAGCGAGAGAGAGCGAGAGAAATAGAGAGAGAGAGAAAGACACACAGAGAGAGAGGGAGAGAGAGAGAAAGATACACAGAGAGAGAGAGAGAGAGAGAGAGAGAGAGAGAGAGAGAGAGAGAGAGAGAGAGAGAGAGAGAGAGAGAGAGAGAGAGAGAGAGAGAAGAGAGAGAGAGAGAGAGAGAGAGAGAGAGAGAGAGAGAGAGAGAGAGAGAGAGAGAGAGAGAGAGAGAGAGAGAGAGAGAGAGAGAGAGAGAGAGAGAGAGAGAGAGAGAGAGAGAAAAAGAGAGAGAGAGAGAGAGAGAGAGAGAGAGACAGAAAAAGAGAGAGAGAGAAAGAGAGAGACAGAAAAAGAGAGAGACAGAAAGAGAGAGAGAGAGAGAGAGAGAGAGAGAGAGAGAGAGAGAGAGAGAGAGAGAGAGAGAGAGAGAGAATCAGCACGAGATCAAGACAAAAGATGAGAGGAGTTTGACCATGCTCATTCCTGCCTGGTATAATTCTCGCTTTTCACTCTCTCTGATGTCTGTGCGGGTTACTGTATCTCACACACAGGGTCATATCTGCATGCTCAACAAAGCAACACTGTTCATGTCATGGTTGCTATTAAGCGCCATGAACAGATGCAAACATACATTCAAATCATGCCTCTTGCCAGTGTACCAAGACCAAACTATTTCAATAAATAACCACGAGGACCACCAAAAGCGATTCTCCGATATGAGAGGACAGCAAATATCTGGGAAGCATTTATATGCACGCAAACCATTATCACACACTATCAAAAAATCAGCAAAGAAAAGAACCACGGCAATGGCACAAAACACTGCAAACCTCTCCACCTGAAGAGTAACCAAACTAGGGCAGAGCCCCTGGCTTGACCTGCATGCTCTGATACGACATGGTTGATATGGCTGGCCTCAGCACACAGTCCCTACCCGCCGCTCTCCTGCACCTCACAGGCTGTGATCGGCTGTGTCCTGAAGCGCTCGTTGGTTTTGCTGCCCCCGCCTGACAACCCAGGGACATAGCGACGGGTGCGCCGCCGTCCCCCCTCCGAGCCCGGCTTTACAGCCAGGTCAAGGGAAGAGGCCGCACGGCCACTGTCAGGACTACTATCCCCAACCACAGAGGAACAGGGTGAGCATCGGGAGAGAAGGGGAGAGAGAGATGAGAAAAAAAACTTTCCAACTGGAAGCAGTGGGACAACTCCCACTGACACACACCGCAGACGCATGCAAACAGAAAGAAATAGAAGACTGACGCCCACACCTATTCAGAATAACAACACACACACACACACACATAGGCCGTTTCATGCAGGAGACCCTACACTTTCTCAGGCTGTGTTCCAGTCCCAGTCTGCTGCAGCAGGGCACACCTCAACTGGCCCACCGACACCCGCGTTTGCAGCTGGGCCGCGTCGGGTCCAGGGGTTCCTGGGGGAGCTAGGGGCTTCACCCCACTCAACACGCCGGCAGAGTCAGAAGAACACTTCCTGGAGGCGGGGGAGGAGGGAGGTGGGAGAGAGGTGGCGTACGGAAAGTGGCAAACTACCACAACTACACCCATTCCTAAAGAGCACCCCTGACAAAGTATTGTACCTCTTAAAGGAAAGGGAGCCCAGGTCAGGAGGGTATAAAACACACATGGAGGAATCAACGGGATCTCTGCTGAACTAGTACTGCATGACGCTGGAAGTCAGGTTTAGCTCGCTCCATATGAATTAGCAACAAAGGCCGTAGAGCACAGGTGAACCCTGACAACTGTTTTACGAGGCTGAAAGGTCGCAGGATAGAGTTTTCACTGGAAAAGGAGCTTGGCGACTGGAAGGGGGTTGTTTTAAGAGGTGGTTACACATAATATGGTTGTTTCTATTCATCAATCTGTTGTTAGGGAACCGGGAAAAGAAACATGGCCTGATACTGTATAACACAGAAATTCACTGGCCAGCAGGCATTGCCTGCATTCGTTCAGCATAACTAGGTGACATCAAAGACAGAAACAAAGAAAATTGTCAGTGTCTGCCACCTGTCTGCTGCATCACTCTTTGTTTACTTGTCTTCCTGATGTGGTTGAGACGGATTGCCACTACTGATTGGCTAATGGCTACACATGGAAGGGACTCACCTTTGGAGGTATGTTGGGTCTGCAGCGGTGTCTGCCTCAAAGCCGTTGGAGAATCTCAGAGGTTCTGACTCCAGAGGGGTGTTGCTCTCCAAGTGGAGGCCCCTCCAGCCACCCTCCGGCCCCCCCACTCTGCCGTTCAACCCCCCAGAGAGGGTCATGTCTGTGGAGGGAGGTGCACTGTCTGAGTTCATGAGAGCCCCATCCCTCCTCACCCACTTGGATGGGAGCTCCTCCATGTTGCCATAGCGTTCTTGCAGCTCCCGCCTCCTCTCAGCCTTGTAGCGGGCGATCCGCTCCGATCTGGGCTCCAAGTCGGGGTTCTCGATAGTGTCCATGCTGCTTATTTCACTCCCTGTCTGTCCGTTAGTCAGAAGGTCTCAGTAGGTCTCCTTTAACAATGGCCTGGGCATTGATGACTCAAACCTCAAGAGACTCCCTCCCTACGTCACTTCTCAGCTATCAGACACCAAAGGATAAATGGATGTTCAAAAATCAATTCCTCCTCCAGTAAGTTAGTGTGTGCTCCAAACAACAGCAGACACCAATCAGATATCCTAATGTGCTTGACCAATCAAAAAGTCCAAAGTTGGCATGTGGAACCATTCAGCACCTCCGTCGTTGGCATTGGGAACGTCTTCTTCCAGTCAGCAGGCTGTCAGACAGATGAATCCTTCCTTTGAGCTCATCGCACTGCTGAGACAGAGGGAGCAATAGAAACATCAGATAACTGCGCCATCCCACTTGCGCCATCCCACTTTCCCCATCAGTTAGCCACGCATTCACTCCCTACCAGTTGAATAACTCATTCACCGTTTGTTTCACATCCGCATGTTCTTCGTTAAGTCAACCACCGCGACATAAACAGAGCACCAGCCTGCACTATTAAATCAAATAACATGTCGCTATGATGACAACACAAAAAAAGGTTGCCATGGTTGCCATCTGTAGGCAACCAGCTACATTATAGCTGCCCCCTCTTTTCCTTCCCGCGCCCCTGTCGCCCGGCTCCCTTCTCTTCTCTTTCCTGCTGAAGCCCTGTAAGTTGACCTGTTGTAGGCTGCTCTGCAAAGCAGAAATCTCCCCTTGCACTGAAACCCTATACTGCCAGCCAGCCAGTCAGCTCCACGTCAGTCCTACAGTACATGGCTGACTGTCTGCAGGTTGGACAAGATCAGTCCCTCTTGCTTTCAACGTTAGTTAGTGCCTTCCTATGTTAGCGAGCTGAATAGTTGGAGACGCTGTCCGGCAAGCACTAAGTTCACCAACAAAACAAAATATTGCATTTACAAAGTAAATAATATTTCAAAGAGGTATAGTTTGCTGGTTGTTCAAACCCAATCATGGTTCAGGTAGGCTACAGCATTCTGATCCTCTACCAATAACATGGTACTAAACATGTCATTGGGAATGTATGTCCCTCGAAATATCCCTGAGCAGGAATGTCCCTAATCACTCATCTGACAGTCTAATGTCTCTCTCAACAAGCAAATACATGCAAAACCTCCATCCTGGTTACTAGGTTTCCTGGCTGTTCGAACACAAACAAGGACCTGAACCACAAAACATACAGTTGAAGTCGGAAGTTTTACATTAGATTGGAGTCATTAAAACTTGTTTTTCAACAACTCCATAAAATGACTTGTTAACAAACTATAGTTATGGCAAGTCGGATAGGACATCTACTTTGAGCACGACACGAGTCATCTACCCAACAATTGTTTACAGACAGATTATTTCACTTATAATTCACTGTATCACAATTCCAGTCGGTCAGAAGTGTACATACACTAAGTTGACTGAGCCTTTAAACAGCTTGGAAAATTCCAGAAAATTATGTAATGGCTTTAGAAGCCTCTGATAGGCTAATTGACATCATTTGAGTCAATTGGAAGTGTACCTGTGGATGTATTTCAAGGCACTACCTTCAAAGTCAGTGCCTCTTTGCTTGACGTCATGGGAAAATCAAAAGAAATCAGCTAAGACCATGTTCATCTGTACAAACAATAGTACACAAGTATAAACACCATGGGACCACGCAGCTGTCATGCCACTCAGGAAGGAGACACGTTCTGTCTCCTAGAGATGAATGTACTTTGGAGCGAAAAGTGCAAATCAATCTCAGAGAAACAGCAAAGGACCTTGTGAAGATGCTGGAGGAAACAGGTACAAAAGTATCTATATCCACAGTAAAACGAGTCCGATATTGACATAACCTGAAAGGCTGCTCCGCAAGGAAGAAGTCACTGCACCAAAACCGCCATTAAAAATCCAGACTACGGTTTACCTGCACATGAGGACAAAGATCATACTTTTTGGAGAAATGTCCTCTGGTCTGATGAAACACAAAAATAGAACTGTTTGGCCATAATGACCATCGTTATGTTTGGAGGAAAAAGGGGGAGGCTTGCAAGCCGAGGAACACCATCCCAACCGTGAAGCACGGGGTGGCAGCATCATGTTGTGGGGGTGCTTTGCTGCAGGAGGGACTTGTTCACTTCACAAAATAGATGGCTTCATGAGGTAGGAAAATTCTGTGGATATATTGAAGCAACATCTCAAGACATCAGTCAGGAAGTTAAAGCTTGGTCGCAAATGGCTCTTCCAAATGGACAATGACCCAAGCATACTTCCAAAGTTGTGGCAAAATGGCTTAAAGACAACAAAGTCAAGGAATTGGAGTGGCCATCACAAAGCCCTGACCTCAATCCTATAGACAATTTGTGGGCCGAACTGAAAAAGCGTGTGCAAGCGAGGAGGCCTACGAACCTGACTCAGTTACACCAGCTCTGTCAGGAGGAATGGGCCAAAATTCACCCAACTTATTGTGGGACGCTTGTGGAAGGCTACCCGAAACATTTGACCCAAGTTAAACAATTGAATTAAAGGCAATGCTACCAAATACTAATTGAGTGTATGTAAACTTCTGACCCACTTGGAATGTGATGAAAGAAATAAAAGCTGAAATAAATAGTTCTCTCTACTATTATTTGGACATTTCACATTCTTAAAATAATGTGGTGATACTAACTGACCTAAGACAGGGAATTTTTATAGGATTAAATGTCATGAATTGTAAAAAAAAAAAAAAAAAACAGAGTTTAAATGTATTTGGCTAAGGTGTATGTAAACTTCCGACTTCAACCGTCTATAAATAATGACATCACCACATTTGTATTCTCAATCAGTAGGGACTTGAGCCATTTGCTAGGCCGCCAAAAATTGGTGTGTGAGTGGTGTTCTGAAATGGCTAAATGTTAGCGTCAGCATTCCTGTCCCTTTCCCACCACCGCTGACACACAATGGGGCCTATGGAACAATGAGCAGAGAGAGCTATGGGACTCATAGGACTTAGTACAGTAGAGCTACTGCAGGCCTAAAGGGCACCGTGTACTCTGTGGTGGTCTGTAACAGTCATGGTTTCACCATATACAGATAAACACAGACATCAGTTACACTATAGATACATCGCTTGCTCTGGGAGTATTAGGAATGGTGTGAGACAGAGTGTCTTCCAGATTGCAAGCTTATATATATGGAAGACATGATTGACTTACATTGATTTGGATACACCCCTGACTTTGACTACAGCTCTCAGACAGTGTAAGCAAGCGACTAACATAGAGCCAGGTGGATCTCCAAATTTGACCTGTCGCAGACGACAGCAAAAGGCCAGGCACCGAAAGCTGAGCTGTCAGACGCAGTGATCCCTACGGGACATCAAGATCAGAAGGGCAGCTGAGTTTGTGTGCTAAGTCTGTGTATGTGTGTGTGCTCACGTGTGTATGTTTGTGTATGTGAGGTCAAGTTCAACACAACCACAAAATTGACTACCACAAGAATAGAGACAGCTTGGTTGGTATAGCCCTTACCTTCCCAAGAGTAACAGAGGGCAAGATGAGGAACGTCCCAATACCATGTAATTGACTGAGAGTAAGACAATGAAGACGGAGACAGAGTGCCCATCTTTTTGGCAGACCGGTGCAGAGGTCGTGTCACGGGCTAGGCAGGGCTGGATTGGGTGAGAGAGATTGGTTGCCATTGGAGCTCAGCATGGATCATCAGTCTCTAATCCAGTAACACTAATAAACAAGCTTGTTCTAAAGCACCCGGAAGAACAGACTAGTTAGTACTCGCTAGGAATACACAGAGCAATGATACTGTTTTCACTATTTGCCGAGATAAAGTTGAATCAACTTGCAAAAGTAAGTTCACAGAGAGGTTTTAATGAGGTAAAACGGAAGGTGAGTATCATATCTCCCCGCATGTCATTGTAAACAGAGCTGAGGTGAAGTAGTCACGGACACCATCTTTTATGTCCCTCTTTCACCCCAGTCCCACGCTGACCCTGAGGACACACAGGGCATTGAACGAACAGCTTTAATGTACACTATATATGCAAAAGTACACTACCGTTCAAAAGTTTTGGGTCACTTAGAAATGTCCTTGTTTTTGAAAGAAAAGCAAAAATGTTTGTCCATTAAAATAACATCAAATTGATCAGAAATACAGTGTAGATATTGTTAATGTTGTAAATGACTATTGTAGCTGGAAACTGACGATTTTTGTGTGGAATATCTACATAGGCGTACAGGCTAATTAATCATTAGAAAACCCTTTTGCAATTATGTTGTTCTGATTAAAGAAGCAATACAACTGGCCTTCTTGAGACTAGTTGAGTATCTGGAGCATCAGCATTTGTGGGTTCGATTACAGGCTCAAAATGGCCAGAAACAAAGATCTTTCTTCTGACACTCGTAAGTCTATTCTTGTTCTGAGAAATGAAGGCTATTCCATGCAAGAAATTGCCAAGAAACTGAAGATCTCGTACAACGCTGTGTACTACTCCCTTCACAGAACATGCTGGCCTTCTAGGCAGAGTTCCTCTGTCCAGTGTCTGTGTTATTTTGCCCATCTTAATCTTTTATTTTTATTGGCCAGTCTGAAATATGGCTTTTTCTTTGCAACTCTGCCTAGAAGGCCAGCATCCCGGCATCGCCTCTTCACTGTTGACATTGAGACTGGTGTTTTGCGGGTACTATTTAATGAAGCTGCCAGTTGAGAACTTGTGAGGCATCTGCTTCTCAAACTAAACACTCTAATGTACTTGTCCTCTTGCTCAGTTGTGCACCGGGGCCTCCTACTCCTCTTTCTACTCATGTTAGAGCCAGTTTGCACTGTTCTGTGTTCTGTACATGAATGCATAGTACCAACTGTAAAGTTTGGTGGATGAGGAATAATGGTCTGGGGCTGTTTTTCATGGTTCGGACTAGGCCCCTTAGTTCCAGTGAAGGGAAATCTTAACGCTACAGCATACAATGACATTCTAGATGATTCTGTGCTTCCAACTTTGTGGCAACAGTTTGGGGAAGGCCCTTTTCTGTTTCAGCATGACAATGTCCCTTGCACAAAGCGGGGTCCATACAGAAATGGTTTGTCGAGATCCGTGCAGAAGAACTTGACTGGCCTGCACAGAGTCCTGACCTTAAACCCATCGAACATCTTTGGGATGAATTGAACGCCGACTGCGAGCCAGGCCTAATCGCCCAACATCAGTGCCCGACTTCCCTAATGCTCTCGTGGCTGAATGGAAGCAAGTTCCTGCAGCAATCTTTCAACATTTAGTGGAAAGGCATCCCAGAAGAGTCAAGGCTATTATAGCAGCAAAGGGGGGGACCAACTCCATATTAATGCCCATGATTTTGGAATGAGATGGTCGATGAGCAGGTGTCCACATGCTTTTGGTCATGCAGTGCAGGACAGTGGCAGCTCCTGAATGGAGGACGGCACATAATAATGGCTGGAAAGGAGCAAATGGAATGGCATCAAACACGTAGAAGCCATGTGTTTGATACCATTCCACCTGTACAGCTCCAGCCATTACAACAAGCCCGTCCTCCCCAATTAGGTTGCCACCAACTTTCTGTGATGCAGGACATATTACCTCTATGATTCAGAAGGGTTGGGTGAAATTGCGAAGACGTATTTCGGTTGAATGCATTCAGTTGTGCAACTGGCTAGGTATCCCCTTACCAGTGGCGACCCATCCTTGGGGGCAGGTGGGGCAGAGCCCCAAAAATACAAATGGAGGCTTGCCTGTTTTGCATGTTATTTTGTCACATATCAGTTTGAAAACAATCTAAAATATATATATATCATTGAGTTAATAAAGCTGCATACAAACATGGTGTCTTTTCTGTTTTCTTGAGTAAGGCAGCTCCAAAATACATGTGTTTCAGCCTAGTTCAGTGCTTTCTGTGGTGGTGGGGCAAGCCAGCAGAAAAATACGGAGTATTGTGTTGGGATTGGCTCAGTGTTTTGTCACTCATGGGGACACTACGTCACCGCCAAGTCTAAGGGTAGACCTCGAAAATTCAAGCCCCTTGGGTGCTGCCATAGAGTTAGATTGGAAGTGCCCATTGAAGAAAGCTCAAGGTTATTGGCTACAGAAAAAAATCTTAGCTAGCAGTCATCATCATGAATCAAGTCAACAATCTACTGGCAAATCCTTTTTAATCCTTGTCATATTCTAAAATTGTATTTAACCTTCATTTAACTAGGCAAGTCAGTTAAGAACAAATTCTTATTTATAATGGTGGCCTAGGAACAGTGGGTTAACTGCCTTGTTCAGGGGCAGAATGACAGATGTTTACCTTGTCAGCTCAGGGATTCGATCTAGCAACCTTTCAGTTACTGGCCCAATGCTCTAACCACTAGCCTTCGTTCTGCCCCAATATGAACAGAAATTATAGATAAAACGTATCGATGCTCATCGGCCATTGGGCATAAACATTTCACGACAAGTTGGATATCTCAAAATCGACAATGAGTGGTTTGGAAGGAATCAGTGGCTAACTGCAAGCATTACAAAGTAATCATTAGCATAGTATTCAGTGGATTGGCTGTGTTTTTTAAACCTTTATTTAACTAGGCCCCTTGTCGTCCCCTTATGCCATAGTTTGTACATCTCAATTGTTAGTAGAAACTATATTTTTTCAAGCAATTTAGCCATATCAGCTATGTTTTTTTTAATGAGGCTGAATGAACTGTCTCGCTGCCAGACAAGGCTCAACTGATAGCCAGGTGTATCAGTGCTAAGGTGTTGGGACTGCTGTTGGGACAGCTTTATGTAGGCCCTAACAGTTTGTGGGTACCGTTTGTCACCATTATAGTGCAATTGATGTATTGTTTAGTGTTGTGTATTGGCTTTGCTGGCATGCATCACACATTTTTAATATTTTGCCCCACCAAGATTTACATGCTAAAATCACAACTGCCCCTTATCCTATTAGCATATGTTTTTTTGTTTAACAGAACTCAAGATGCCCACACAGCAATCTATAATTAAAGGATTATTCATAGATAATGTCCATACTAAACCTGTCACGTTCTGACCTTAGTTCTGTTATTATATCTCTGTTTTAGTATGGTTAGGGCGTGAGTTGGGTGGGCAGTCTGTGTTTGTTTTTCTGGGTGGGCAGTCTGTATTTGTTTTTCTGGGTGGGCAGTCTGTATTTGTTTTTCTGGGTGGGCAGTCTGTATTTGTTTTTCTGGGTGGGCAGTCTGTATTTGTTTTTCTGGGTGGGCAGTCTGTATTTGTTTTTCTGGGTGGGCAGTCTGTATTTGTTTTTCTGGGTGGGCAGTCTGTATTTGTTTTTCTGGGTGGGCAGTCTGTATTTGTTTTTATTTTTCTGGGTGGGCAGTCTGTTTGTTTTTCTATGTTGGTTTTTGAGTTCGGCCTAGTATGGTTCTCAATCAGAGGCAACTGTCAATTGTTGTCCCTGATTGAGAATCATACTTAGGTAGCCTGGGTTTCACTTTTGGGTTGTGGGTGTTTGGTCGTGGGTGTTTGGTCCACACGGTACTGTTTTCGGTTTTGTATATTCACGTCATCGTTTGTTGTTTTGTTCCAGTGTTCTATTGTCTTTATTAAAAAAACATTATGGACACTTCCCAGACGAGAACCCTTACAAAACCTTAGAACTTTCAATACAAATGCAATGGATTTTTTCCAAACATGGGGTCTCTGAACTCACATCTTCCCCCATTGAAGTTAAAGAAGTTACATCAGATGATGTCATCGGGTTCAGGAATGGAACAGACTGCGAAGGCCAGATTAAAGAGAGGAATTACACGGGATTAGATCGGTAGCCCCCCACTGGGCAGCAGTATAATTTAAGGGCAAATGAGTGGTGGCTTCCCATCCACTCTTCCCATTCTAAAGGCGAAGTCTACGCCCCTTCTACGGTGATTGGTGAACAGTATGGAAGTGTTTGTTGTCATTCAATGAGACTAATCGTTTTCATGCAACATTTGTTTCGCTTGAGAAATACTGCATCAAACATCTTAGTTGGATGTAAAAAGATCTCCTTGGCAGAAAATGCCAAAATTAATGACAGATTTCTTGACTTATCTTAGATTACTTCTATTTTGAGGAAGTGTATACTGGCTATGGCGTCTCAAGATGGACAAACAGTACTATTGCCACTTTTTTCTAGCTTTTCAAGTGAATGTCTAAGGGAGTATGCGAGCACACTCGTTCGGTTCGGCTAGCATGCGGAAGGCATAAGGGGTGTTACCTCTCTCTGTACCCATGTTCTGGATAATCACTGGACACAATGGACATGTGATGCAGGTAAATTGGGGATAGATTTAACCAGAGTCTTGTATTTAAAATAAAATGCTCTGGGTTTAAATAGCTTAGAATGCTTCTATCACTGGGGCAGACTTCTGCAGAGCCTATACAAAGACACTAATTGAGTTTTGAAATGATAACAACTGCAGCTTCTAGGACTTGTCTACACTACAGAACATAATGCCTCTAGAGCAGCTGTAGCTCTCCTCCTCCTCCACCCTTCATACTGTAACCCACCCCTCAGCCCCTGGAATGATATGACACATTAACAGTTGTCTACTGTGTGACATCCAAGTGTGAACTATTGGGAAAGTTTTGCTCCACCAATGCCAGATGGCGTCCAAAAGATCTAGCCTAAATCACATGAATTACAATGTGAGTATTAGTGATGACATCACGGTTCCTTTCTGTACATATAGTTCAGTCCTAGATGACATGCCAATCCACTAACTTCCACCCTCTACATCAGCCACAACACAGTCAGTAGCTCACTACTTTAAGAAAACACCATGGCAACAAACGTCATTACCACCAAATATTTATCCAAAATAGGATCTCACAGTATAGTATGTAAGGAAGGCAATCGAAGAACAAAAAATACACTCTGACAAAACAAGACATGAGTCATGGCACGAATGAGAACAATTTTCCTATGCAAACAAGTCTCAAGTCAAATGTTTGGAAAGATAATGACACCAGGCCGACCAAGTCTCTCCGTAGTTTGATATTACAGATCTGTTAACAGAGTATAATCACTATTTGATACCAAATGCCAACGAAAAAAAAACATGGGGGAAGACCTTCCAATCGGGACACAATTACTTGTCAGTAACTGATGCGTAATGGACACAATTCGAGGGTCTATTTTCCTTGCCACTCGTGCGCACTGAAGAGGTTTTTCTAACTGTGTACGATTACGATTAATAGATCAAATTCGTATTTAAATGCAAATCATTTAAATGAACTATGTCCTTAAATGTGTCAGTTTATTTGAGTCAAATCAACTGTTGTTATCAAGTTGTGCCAAAGCGCACTAAAACTCACGGTGTCATTTACAATGAACGAAAAGCTAAACAATTCCCATTGTACGTTGGCTTTCAACAGGTTTTGTTTTAGAAGCCTACATAAAGGAATTTTGCTAGGGTACTTACATGTACTCGAATCGTAGGGGACCGGCTATGGCCACTAACAACAGCAGGGACTGGGCATTTGTGCGCCGCAGCAACAGAGCGTGAAAGCCCATTTACGGCGAGCGCAGACTGTCCCGGTTAAAAATATAACCCCCTCCCCTTGCCCGGGCGCTGCCACATGCAGGGGACAAGGCTGGGACAGCTATAGACAGCAACTGACAGAACCAGTACAATGTCAGCACACTGTCAATAGAGCATGGTCTTCTCTATCGTTTAAGCTATGATTGGATGTGTTCATTTTCTTTGCAACCACATAGGCTACATCTACAATGTCAAGTCTGGCCATTTCATGGATCAAGATACGCTTGAATAAAGACAACTTGTATTTATCCAAAAATGTCTCAGGAATAATAATCAACCGTTTTATCTAGATAACAGAAAATACTGTAAGGCAAACTCATTTGAGAAGTACCCTTACCACCTCTCAATATAAAATACTGACTCCAGTGCCCAAACAGGCACTTTGCCATTTCACTTAAAAGGATGTCGTTGCACAAGCAGTAACGAAAATATTGCAATGAGTGAGATGCAAGACTTCGCTCTCAAACAGTCTAACTAGGGCGGCAGGGTAGCCTAGTGGTTAGAGCGTTGGACTAGTAACCGAAAGGTTGCAAATCCCCGAGCTGACAAGGTACAAATCTGTCGTTCTGCCCCTGACTTACCTAGTTAAATAAAAACTGTAACTGCGCTTGCGCAAAGGTTCGCATCACACGCTTACAACGTGGAAGCCACGGGACCAAAACAGTGAAGTTTAGCATTGTGCTCCAATGCTTTTCCTTGTTGCGGAAATTGACCCACTATGCTGTTTAGTTTGTGCATCCACGTCATATAGTTGACTCTGCCTTTAAATTAACAGAGTACAAGGCCCAGAATATATTGAAAGGGGGGGGGATCAGATCAGAGAGCTGGGACAGAGGCCCGTGTACAAATTAGGCAACAAGGGAGAGCAGGATGCAGCACTGGCAGTCCCACATTTGAAGAGGCCAAAGATACAACTTCTAAAATAACACCAAGTCACAGATAACTACTTAGAATAACCTCTCCCTTAAGTGCAGTATGCCAGAGGAAGTCTGAAGTCTGAAGTTTGATTCATACTCTAGCTTGGACCACTTCAGGCCTAGAACAATAAGAATATAAACATTTTAAACATCATTGCACTTGACCCTGTCTGGCCATACGAAGGTCAACGGTCATGAAAGGAATAGGGTAAATAGCACTGTGGCTGTAACCACATAAGGTCGTGGAGGTGTGACAACCTTATAGCCATGTTTCTTGTACAAAATAGTAAAACAGACACTTTGGTAACATGATATTGTGAAAATATCTTCATTAAAATACTTGTAAGATGTGGGTGAAATCAAACCAAGTCCAATAACAGGTGCCGCTCAATTGAATGAATGAAATGAAGACAGTAACACTGTCGAAAGTACTAATAATCCAAATGAATTTACATTTGATCAAATAAAACAAGATCACAGAATGTTCTCTGTCCTGAAAAAAACGCCCCCAACATTAAAATTGCACCTCAAAACTGAAAAAAGTGTATGTTATGGCCAATAAAACAGATGCACAAGTATGACCTTTCCAAGTATCTAAACAGAGAATATATATGAAATAAAAAAAGGGCCATTAAGAACCAAAGGTGCAGTTGGAACAATAATAAAAAATCATGCATTCACTTATATGCTCATACAGCAGGGTCATCCACTTGCAGCAACTTCAGATGAATAATATCACTTGTAACAACAATATGCCTCAGTAATAAAGTAAAGCATACACATTCTGAATTATTAACATTTTGTTCTCCTGCAAAATGTTCTAGCAGCTCTTGTTACTGCATTCTTACTTCCTGGTGTCAAATACAGAGTGGAAAACAAATCAAGCAACAATGTATTTTTGTTTTGTTTTTGTTGAAACAATAACAAAGTGGCCACCCCTCCTCTGATTTGGTTAAAAGCTGAGGGATGGGCCTGGGGACATGTAACCACTCTCAAATTCAAAGACAGAGCTATGGATGCAAGGACTGGCCATCTATAATATGACAATTATCGGTTTAAACATGTTTTGAGGTTATACAGTGTTTGTTTACATTTACATCGTTCACAAACATTGGAATAAAACAAGCTTATATTTTGGTTTCTGATGGGGTACAACAGTTGAACTAAGCTCATGAGGCATTTATAAGTTATATTCTTCAAGAATGAATGGGTATGTATTATTAATTTCTAAGTTTAAAAAAAATGGATGTAGCAATTAAGGATTCTAGCTATAAACTAATTTGTTGTAGTAAAGCAATATATTTATTGTCATTTAAATTACTGTCAACTTTCCTTTTCCTTCCACTTTGGGTTTTCATGCCATATGAACTGCAGTTTCTACATCGCTTGATATGAATGTGTTTTTTCATAATACGAAACTAGTCTTCAGAAACGCATTTGAGATAAAAACAGTCAAGATTTGGATAATCATGTTGAACAAATTACCTTTAAAGGGCCGACGCTACATAAATGTTTTGACTTTTAAATTGATGATCTATAGCCATTGATTGTTAAAGAATATAACTTATAAATAACTAATTAGCTTAGTTCAACTGTCGCACCCCATCGGAGTCCAACAAATAAGCCTGTTTAACTTCATTGTTTGTACATAATGTAATTATAAACAAACACTGTATAGCTTTAAACACAGTTAAATCTATCATTTTGATATCATGGATGGTCAGTCTTTGCATCCTCAGCTCTGTCTATGAATTTGAGATTAGTTCAATTTCTCCACCCCCATCTCTCAACCTTTTACCAAAACAGTGGCATGGCGCCCACTTTATTGCTTAACCTGCAGATTTACCTTCAAAAAAAAAAATCACTTTTATTTCCATTCCAAAAAAATTATACATTTTGATATAGGTACATTGGATCTTACGGCACGAGAACCCTCAGTGTTCTATAGGCTAGGTAAAAGGATTCCAAGGGAAATGAACCTCTGTCCCAGCTCTCCTCCATCCTCTCCACATCCTGCCAGGTTATGAGTCCTCAGGCGCACACCAGGAAAGGGTGGGAGAGGGCTCTGGAAGCTGAGATGCGATTGGTCGGGCTGAACTCTAGACATTGCTGCAGGCAGAGAGCAAGTGTGTGCTTTAGAAGTACAATAGAATTCAATGATTCATTTACTTGGAAAATGCCTTGTAACAGAAACATGACTCAAAATGTGTACATTGTACATACAAGGAGTAGGTTGTTCTCCTCCTGGCCCAGGTTGGATAAGAGCTGGGTGCAGGGGTCCCTGGGGCACCAGCTACGGGAGTATGAGATGGGGCTCTCCCTGGGCCAGTCCTCCTCGCTGGGCAAGCCAATCACCCTGTGGGACATGGGGAAGAGCACAGGCACACACCCAACACAAGGCACTGGTAAAACACACAACATACATTATTCAAATCAAAAGTTGGGCACGGTAGAAGAAAAAACTCACTCAAAGATTTTCTGGAGCTGCTGAGCCTCAGTGTATCCACGGAACAACGGTCTCAAAAGGAACAGTTCGGCAAAAATGCAGCCAGCGCTCCACATGTCCACGGAGGACATGTAACCAGAGTGGAGCAGAACCTCGGGGGCCCTGTACCACAGTGTCACCACCTGAAGAGAGAGAGGAAGGAGGGAAAGGAAGGGAGAGGGTGTGAGACGTTGGATAGGACATAGAGAGAAAGATACTTTTTACTTTTAAGTATAGATCCTTTACCTTAGCTAGGCTAGGGGACAATGGCACTGTGACAATTGAACAGATTGTGCATTGAAAGGAGGATGTTCTACTCTGTAGACTTACACAGGGTGTAAGGGCGATGTGATAGGTGTAGATGCGTGCCAGCCCAAAGTCAGCGATCTTCACCTCTCCACGGCTACTAACCAGTACATTCTCTGGCTTCAGGTCGCGGTGCACCAGCATGTTGGTGTGCAGGAAGTCCAGCCCCTGCAGCAGCTGCACCATCACATCCTGTACAGACAGGAAGCAGCATGACAGCATTGCTCAAACACTTTCTCTGACTGTGGCTTATTCTGAAAAGATATGAGGACATTTGTTATGAAAAGTTCAAAAGAGAGTACAGTAAAATGTTATACTAATTCTTAATGGCGTGCTTTGGAATCATTGAGATTTTATTCAGCTGCAGGTATATAAGGGGGAGAATTCACACTTTAATTTTGTCAAGACTCAGTCCAGTGCTGGGGACCGTGGTGAGGAAGGTAGACAGGTCTTGGTCGATGTACTCAAACACCAGCGTCAGGTCCAAACTCCTGTTCTTCAGACCAGCAGATACGTCCAACAACCTTTCAGTAAGATCAGCAATTAAGGTCAATCATTGTGAACCATTTCTGCTAATGAAATGGCATGACACCATGGTATACAATTATAAAACACCAAATTAATTTTAATCCTAAAGATAATTATGTATAATTCATAGGCTATGCAAACATTTTCAGATATAATTACATTCCAGAAAAATGTACTTACTTTACAATGTTGGGATGGTTGAAATACCCGATCTTACGCAAGAGCGCCACCTCTCGGATCATGAAAGCAGGAATCCCACTCTCCGTGTGTCCGGGTATGTTCAACTTCTTCACCGCTACGAGTCGCTGTTGATCGCGGACCTCTCTGGCCTTGTACACCTTGCCATATGCGCCTTCGCCTATCTCTGCAAGTATTTCATAATTCTGATGTTCATCGCACCCATTGACCTCCATGACCGGCCGATTTCGTAGTTGGTTGCAACTAGGATGGAATAGACCATGCGTAAATGCCTGTAAACACGCGGTCAAGTAATACACTGCTTCCACAAGCCTAGGCCTTTTACTGGTAACGTTAGCCAGAGGCCTGGGAGGTGAATAAGTTCCCGATACTTTTTGACCTAGCAAAAGTAACTACTTATGCAAGAGAGAAGTTCATTATTGAACAGTTTAGTACGCTTTACACGAAACAACGATGTTATGCATTGCCACGACATAGTTAACGTTCGCTAGCTAGCCAGCAGTTAAGTAACCAGCAATCTTCCTCCAGCTCCACCTAGCAACCACTTGCTAGCTAATCAAAAGGGAATCTTAAAGATGCTTTGTGCAATGTGTGGTTAGCTACACTTAGCTAGCTAATATTTAATTCATTGTGATTAACTTACCTTCTCACACCATAAACTGCAGAGATATGACATACATTTTCAAGATGCTTATAAATGATGGGACCACATTCTGGTACGGCCCCTAATTCTCCTCAACTAATCAGATCTCTCACCACCATCCGATAGACATCTTGCAGAAGACCTCTGTGCGCGTGCCATCATGTCTTGCACATTATGAGCGTTTTTCTTATTAATATACACACCACAGTTTATTCATGGGATATTTTGTTACTTTTATCATCATAATAATCAATCAATATTCCAGGCCAGCCAGTATCAATAGAATTCTAAGGGATAATGACAGAAAGGTTGTGGGAAAAATCTATTCAATCTCTGAGTCCTTCATTATCACAGTTTGTGCTATTGTTACAAAGTCTCCCCATACATTTAGAGTGGAATAATTCATTTTTACAACGATCAGCGTGAATATGTTTTTGTATTCAATGTTTAATAATGAGCAATTAACTTTGTACATTTGAAGCAAAGCATGTTGATTCAAAACAATCCAGTCTGTACATTGTACATGTCTAATGCCTCCGTTTGAACACAATGGTTAGTGTTACAGCGCTTTTAAACCTGGTCCACAATTTTGTTGTTTTATGGCTTTTTTGCACCAATAGAGAGAGTTACAGTTTCACCCTACATTACTGTATAGGAGCATTTAGCATAGCTGGTTGGAAGACTGTCTGAACACTTAAGACATAAGCCATCGTTATCCACAGTATATTGAGTTATGACACATTATTAACATGTGTGCAGCAGTTGTATTGGTACTGGTTTCAAAAGTATTGGTAACTTAATCTACTCCACCCAACACTTTTGTTCTCAATATATTAAGAGTGAAAATATGAAATGTGCTAATCACATCTATCTGAACACTTGATTTCTGAAAACATTTTTTAAAGCTATCTATCCCTGGGCAATCATTTCCAAATGTCGAAGGGAATGGCAGCTTAGTGGAGTCTGCCACTAACTAGCACAGTCAGTGTAGTCAGCTCAGGTATCCCCATTGAGACCATGTCTGTGCCTCGGTCTAGGTTGGTCAAAACTAAACATGGCGGTGTTTGTCTTAACAATCTCACTGGAATAAAGACCTCCTCCATTCCTGACATTATTGAAAGAGATATTTCACATCTCAAAATAGGGCTACTTAAATGTTAGATCCCTCACCTCCAAGGCAGTTATAGTCAATGAACTAATCACAGATCATAATCTTGATGTGACTGGCCTGACTGAAACATGGCTTGAGCCTGATGAATTTACTGTGTTAAATGAGGCCTCTCCTCCTGGTTACACTAGTGACCATATCCCCTGCGCATCCCGCAAAGGGAGACTGCACTTGTGAAGGTGGTAAATGACCTTTTAAATGGCATCAGACCTAGGCTCTGCATCTGCTCCTAGACCTTAGTGCTGCTTTTGATAATATCAATCACTACATTCTTTTGGAGAGATTGGAAACACAAATTGGCCTGCACGGACATGTTCTTGTCTGGTTTAGATCTTATCTGTCAGAAAGATATCAGTTTGTCTCTGTAAATTTCAGTGTTCCTCAAGGCTCCGTTTTAGGACCCCTATATATTTTAACTCTTGGTGGTGTCATTTGGAAACATATTAACTTTCACTGCTATGCGGACGACACACAGCTGTACATTTCAATGAAACATGCTGAAGCCCCAAAATTGACCTTCCTGGAAGCCTGTGTTTCAGACATAAGGAAGTGAATGGAAGCAAATGTTCTACTTTTAAACTCAGACAAAACAGAGATGCCAGTTCTAGGTCCCAAGAAACAAAGAAATCTTCTCTTGAATCTGACAATTAATCTTGATGGTTGTACAGTCGTTTGAAATAAAACTGAAGGATCTTTGCATTACTCTGGACCCTGATCTCACTTTTGACAAACATATCAAGACTGTTTCAAGGACAGCTTTTTTCCATCTACGTAACATTGCAAAAATCAGAAACTTTATCCAAAAATAATGCAAATAAATACAGCCATGCTTTTGTCACTTCTAGGTTTGACTATTGCAATGCTCTACCTTCCGGCTACCCAGATAAAGAACAAAATAAACTTCAGTTAGTACTAAACACGGCAGCTAGAATCTTGTCTTGACAAAATATGATCATATTACTCCAGTGCCAGCCTCTCTACACTGGCTTCCTGTTAAGGCTAGGGCTGATTTCAAGGTTTTACTGCGAACCTACAAAGCATTACATTGGCTTGCTCCTACCCATCTTTCTGATTTGGTCCTGCCTTACATACCTACACGTACGCTACAGTCACAAGACACAGACCTCCTTACCATCTCTCGAATTTCTAAGCAAACAGCTGGAGGCAGGGCTTTCTCCTATAGAGCTCCATTTGTATGGAATGGTCTGCCTATCCACGTGAGAGACGCAGACTCAGTCTCGACCTTTTAAGTCTTTATTGAGGACTCATCTCTTTAGTAGGTCCTATGATTGAGTGTAGTCTGGCCCAGGAGTGTGAAGGTAAACGGAAAGGCACTGGAGCAACGAACCGCCCTTGCTGTCTCTGCCTGGCCGGTTCCCAGCCTTCTACTGGGATTCTATGCCTCAAACTCTATTACAGGGGCTGAGTCACTGGATTGCTGGTGCTCTTCCATGTCATCCCTAGGAGGGGTGCGTCACTTGAGTGGGTTTAGTCACTAACGTGATATTCCTGTCCGGGTTGGCACCCCACCTCAGGTTCATAGAGTGGGGGAGATGTTCATGGGCTATACTCAGCCTTGTCTCAGGATGGTAAGTTGGTGATTGAAGATATCCCTCTAGTGTTGCAGGGGCTGTGCTTTGGCAAAGTGGGTGGGGTTATATCCTGCCTGTTTGGCCCTGTCCGGGGGTATCGTCGGACGGAGCTACAGTGTCTCCAGACCCCTCAGGTCTCAGCCTCCAGTATTTATGCTGCAATAGTTTATGCATTAGGGGGCTAGGGTCAGTCTTCTATCTGGAGTATTTATCCTGTCTTATCCGGTGTCCTGTGTGTATATCCTCTCTTTCGCTCACTCTCAACAATACCTGGCCTGATGACTCCTTGCTGTCCACCTGGTTGTGCTGCTGCTACAGTTTCAACTGTTCTGCCTGCAGCTATGGAACCTTGACCGGTTCACTGGACGTGCTACCTTGTCCCAGACCTGTTGTTTTCAACTCTCTAGAGACAGCAGGTGCGGTAGAGATACTCTGAATGATCGGCTATGAAAATCCAACTGACATTTACTCCTGAGGTGTTGACCTGTTGCACCCTCTAAAACCACTGTGATTATTATCTGACCCTGCTGGTCATCAATGAACATCTTGGCAATGTTCTGTTATAATCTCTTCTGTGAGAATCTCCCATCTTACGTCAAAGACACTAGTCACATGATCTCATTGATAGAGGGCTTAGGAAGGATACTGGAGGGCACCCTGCTGGCCACTTTTGATGTGGAGAGCTTGTACACTAAGATCCCACACACTGGAGGCTTGCAGGCGCTGCAACACTTCCTCCAGCAGAGAGACTCTACCCTTGCTCCAGCCAATGATTGCATCTTACAACTTACTGAACTGGTATTATCCAATAACTACTTTGTCTTTGAGTTAAGACTTTTTCCTTCAAATTCAGAGTGTAGCCATGCCCCCCCCCAATACTCCTAATATGTTCCCCCTGTTAATGTATAATGAGAGCCATCAAGATTGAACCAAAATATTATATGTAACAAATATGAAATACAATACAATGTGAATTTCAATTCAACAATAATGTATGTTGATTCTAATATGTATAATATTCAATTATGTTTCTATATGATAATAGCATAATATATGTACTATGCCATAAACAAAACAAAAAATGTAAACAGTTTGTGTCTTCCTACCCTGAGGAAGGTACAGTGATGCCGAAACATTGGTAAATATCCATTAAATTGCTGGGAGTTTATATGCTGTTAGTCAGAACCTCCACACCAAAACATTTTTTTCTGGGTGTGCGCCAGCTCATGTTTTTTAAATAAAAGTCTTCACCAGGCACAGCCAGAAGAGGACTGGCCACCCCTCATAGCATGGTTCCTCGCTAGGTTTCTTCCTAGGTTCCGGCCTTTGTAGGGAGTTTTTCCTAGCCAACGTGCTTCAACACCTGCATTGCTTGCCGTTTGGTGTTTTAGGCTGGGTTTCTGTACAGCACTTTGTGACATCAGCTGATGTAAGAAGGGCTTTATAAAATACATTTGATTGAAAGATTCCTCAACTTTCAAATGCGTTTTCCCTTAACAGTGAGAGAGAGCACAGTTCTCTACACTTATTGATAAGAATAGTTACACACTCAAAACACACAGTAACCGTCTTGAGGCATCTTTTCACTGTAGGACCAGAGATTGAAGCCTGTCCCTGCGCTTGTGTTATTGTAGCTTTGGTGAGTTGGATGGAGTAGGGTGAAATACCCCTAGATGCTGATCCTGGGTATTTTCCGCCACTAATGTGGATTTGGGGAGAGGAAGTTGATCCTAGATCTGTACATAAGGGAAACTTCACCTGGAGCAACAACGGGTTGAGGGAGGTGGTCAGTAGCGTGCTACTTCAACTTCTTAGTGTCGACACGTTTGGTCTTCTTGGCCAGAGCGACGGCATCCAGGTGCAGGTTACGGTTGAGGATGACAGAACCACAGGTCAGAGCCCCAGCCAGTGCACCAGCAAAGCCACACACAAACACATCCTGACCTGTACACAGAATACAAACATCAACGCGCAGTAGAAACCAGAGCCGATAGACCTTTAACACTGAAGTCAAACGCATGACTTATCCAAATGCTAAGCCAATAGTTAGCCTATCGAAAACAGACATATAGCTAGCTTCTCTATGATACATCCTTGGACCCTATCAGCCATATAAGTATCTAACCTGTGAGGTAGAGGTTCTTCAGGGGTGTCTGGGGCCTCACGGTGGCATTGCACTCAGCGCTGAAACGAGCTGTGCCATGGTCTGCTCCATAGATCTCCCCTTTTGGGGCTCCAATGTAGTGTGTGTTTGTTATGGGTGTTCCAGCCTCGATGAACTCAACCTAAAGACAGAGAGAGACACATGTTGCCAGCGAGGTATTAAGTTACACCATTTGACAAAATTGAAAGGAAGGGTGTCTATGTTACAACCTACTAGTGCATCCTCCAATGAGATGTTAGGTTTCCTGGAAAAAGCATTCTAGCAGAGTTTAGTACGAATGGGCTAAATGCTCTACCTTGTCCCTGGTAATCTTGGGGAAGACGCTCATCACCACCTCCAGAATCGAGTCACAGAATATCTGCTTCAGCTCCTTGTAATCAGTCCCTCTGTTGGTCACCTTGTCATCCTTCCACTCCTCAAACCACTCATAGTTAGCAAAGCTCACCAGACTCAGGGTGGACTTGCCTGTGGAGAATGGAAAACGAAAAGGGGTCATAGTTAGCAAAGCTCACCAGACTCAGGGTGGCCTTGCCTGTGGAGAATGGGAAACGAAAAGGGGTCATAGTTAGCAAAGCTCACCAGACTCAGGGTGGACTTGCCTGTGGAGAATGGGAAACGAAAAGGGGTCATAGTTAGCAAAGCTCACCAGACTCAGGGTGGACTTGCCTGTGGAGAATGGGAAAAGAAAAAGGGGTCGAAACATGTCTGTCCAGCCTTCATTCTGATGGCATCAGACATAGTTAGTTGTGTGCACTTCCAAGAATCGATATTACAAAATGTTTTGGTATGGTGTAGATCAGAGACCAGCAGGCTGGGTTTAGGAACACATTGCAACACTAATGCATGAACATTAGACAGCCAATAGAATGGAACTAATCAACTTAAGACTTTGAAAAGACTCTGAAAAGGCATTTGAAAAGGCATTTGATAGCCTGGACAGAGCAACCATCTGGTACCTAATAGAAACAGGATTCTATAGTTATGTTATCTTTAGTATTTTGTTCCAACTGTTGTCTTGTCTGTGTTTCCATTCATAAAATATTTCACAATAAAAAAAACATTTTTTTTTTTTTTTTAAAGAGTCTCACATCAGGAATAAAACTAGAAAAAAACATTAACACGGCAACCCCTCAGGGGAAAAGATAGGGTCAACCTAGAAACACCTGGAGGAGAGATGTCCAGGCAAGAGCAGCCTCAACTGGCACAACCTGGAAAAACTTGCCTCCGAACAGAGTAAGCTGTAGGACAGTAGTCAATGGATTATACTCATTAGGAGCCACATGTTTAAATAAGTAGTCAGTCAGTGGATGATTCATTTCCAAGGATAAAATCATTTATTATGGCGAATATCAGTGCAAACACTAGTCTCGTTTCTGTACCTGGTGATCGTTCCTCCCAGGTGGGATCTTTGGCTGATGGAGAGGCAACAAAGAGGATGGGAACACTTTTCGCTGACTCCTCCCGGTTACCCTTCAGATAGGTCTCAACCCTGTAACATCCAGATAAATGGGTATAGTAAGATACTGTAGGCTCTTTAAAAACTACAGTAAAGAACACGTCACCCTTCTCAGACTCCGATGCACATATACAGTGCATTTGGAAAGTATTCTGATCACTTCTTCCACATTTTGGTACGTTACAGCGGTATTCTAAAATGTATTCAATTGTTTTTTCCCCCTCATCAATCTACACACAATACCCCATAATGACAAAGCAAAAATGTTATTTTTGTTATGTTTGCAAATTTATTCATATAAAATATTACCTTTACATAGTATTCAGATCCATTAAATCAGTACTTTGTGGAAGCACCTTTGGGTATGACACTACAAGCTTGGCACACCTGTATATGGAGAGTTTCTCCTATTGTCTGTAGATCTTCTCAAGCTCAGTCAGGTTGGATGGGGGGCGTCCCTTCACAGCTATTTTCAGGTCTCTCCAGAAATGTTTGATCGGGTTCAAGGTTAAACTCTGGCTGGGCTACTCAAGGACATTCAGAGACTTGTCCCAAAGCCACGTCGTCTTGCTTCGTCTTGGCTGTGCGCTTAGGGTCGTTGTCCTGTTGTAAGGGGAACCGTTTCTGGAAGGTTCTCCAAACTCCACAGAGGAACTCTAGAGCTCTGTCAGAGTGACCATCAGGTTTTTGGTCACCTCCCTGACCAATGCCCCCCCCCCCCCCCCAGGTTGGCCAGGCAGCCAACTCAACGAAGAGTCTTGGTGTTTCCAAACTTCTTCCATTTAAGAGTGATGGAGGCCACTGTTCTTGGGGACCTTCAATACTGCAGACATTTTTTGGTACCCTTCCCCAGAAGTGTGCCTCGACACCATAACACTGTCTTGGAGCTCTATGGACAATATCTTCAATCTCATGGCTTGGTTTTTGCTCTGACATGCACGGTCAACTGTGGGACCTTATATAGACAGGTGTGTGCCTTTCCAAATCATGTCCAATCAATTGAATTTACCACAGGTGGACTCCAATCAAGTTGTAGAAACATCTCAAGGATGATCAATGGAAACAGGATGCACCTGAGCTCAATTTCAAGTCTCATAGCAAAGGGACTGAATACTTATAAAATAAGGCATTGTATTTTCTATACTTTTGCAAAGAATTCTAAAACCTTTCTTCGCTTTATCATTATGGGGTATAGTGTGTAGATTGATGATTTATTTCTCTCTTTTTTACTTTTTAGAGTAAGGCTGTAACAACAAAATGTGGAAGAAGTGAAGGGGTCTGAATACTTTCCGAATGCACTGTGGACCGTGCTTGTTAAACAGTGTGAATATCTACTGAGGTTCCAACATGTGAAATTAGTGTAGTGGCGAGTGTGAACTGATACTATTTTGACAACACATTTTAGTTTATACCAAACAGATTACTGTAACAGCAATCTTTGATGCACAGTAAAAGGTAGTGAAATACAGAATGTGACTACATAGACTCACTATCACAGTCTCATGTACCGTAGGTTATGTAATGTCACCTCTCTCTCTCGAAGTCCACACCACGATACAATATTTGCCTATGCAACACATCAGATATATGTTAATAAGGACAAATAAGGTGTAAATTAAAATTTAAAATCGACAAGTCATTAGACAGTGGGGCCTACGGGGACACAAACATTTAGGGTTAAACAAAGAGAGGAAGGACCTACAGTTCATCCATGTTGTGCTCTGTGAAGATCCAGTAGTTGTCTGCTTTGAGGCCCAGGTCCTCCTTGGTTCCAGTCAGGCCCAGGAAGATGCTCAGACCTCCCGCCCCGTTTTTCATCATACCAAGCTGCTTCTGGATGGCTGAAGGGCATCACAAGATCATACAACATTCATGATTAGTAGGGATGTGCATCTTTCCCTTTCAAGAAGATTCGATATGTATCAAGATAAATGGGTCTCGACACACTAAGTTTTGGTTTGATTAGAGGATCAAATCGATGTGGTTCGATGCACTAACATTTCTTGCATAAACACATTCATTTTCAATTAAAATCTGCAGCTGATGGAGCTGTGTGTGTAAGTGATGTATAGATCTATGGTGTATGATTAGGAATAGACCTTCCGCTCATTGGTCAAAGCGATGGACAGAATGCAGTTTAACTAGGCTACTGACATTGCCTGGGGTTGTTAAATATGACTTGAAGATCAATGACTGTCAACATAATTCCACGCTTAGTTTGACACCGAAGTAGAGGAAACAAGTGTCACAAAATATTAGGTATTTACAGAAGGTAGAAAGAAAGTAATTTGAGCCCCCAAAAAGGCTGGGGTCTCGATGCACAGATATCCTTTGAACCGGGGACCGATGCCCAGTGGTGAACTGTTACATCATTAATGATTAGGCATCACAAGAAACATTATCTAGACAAGTGTCAACTAACAATTCAGTCTTAAACGCAGACATCTTGAACATACACCTTAATACCCTCACCCACCTGGCATGTCCTGGAGTTCCTTAGGCAGCAGCTGCTGATAGGTGTTGAAGATGCCGGCGTTGGAGATGACCATTGGAGCATGCACATGGACCTCCTCCTGACCCTTCATCACGCTCACACCTGAAATCATGGGAACCAGAGGTGGTCAAATCTGACCATCTGTGTGATCAATCAATTAATCTTTCAACCAGTCCTAGTCACCAATAGCCTCCTTGTTGTCGTTGAACAGGATGCGGTTGACTGGGGCACGGACGAGTACGCCCCCCCGGCTTTCTCAACGATAGGGATCATGTGATAGGCGATCTCACTGGCTCCTCCTATTGGGTACCAGGCACCAGTCAGGTAGTGGCAGACCATCAGGCTGTGCATGGAGAAGCTGGCTTCCTTGGGCATGTTACCTGCAGTTACACAACAAAATGGAGTCCTAGAAAAACCAAACACTCTACAAAATTGATGCAATTAATTTGTTCCACGTGGAGAGAATGTGTGTCCCCCAAAACAGCACAAATTAGTGAACCATATGGGGAATAGGGACACAGTCTATCATTTGAGATGGCTATGGTTATGCTCTCCACTATCAGGAACTACAGCAGCCTACCCTACCGTAAGTGCCAAAAATGTAGCTGAAGATGACCCTGAGGTCATTGTTCTTAGTTAGCTCGTTGACCACCTCTGTCACGCTGCGAGACGCCATGCGGAAGAAGAATGACAGACGATTGGCCAGGCCTGTGTACACCAGGAACTTGGCCAGGGGGACAGGAATGAGCTTCAGCAGAACCAGGAACCAAATGTTGTGTCCTGCTTTCTGTAGATGGAATACATACAGTACCAGTCAAAAGTTTGGACACACTTACTCATTCAAGGGTTTTTCTGTATTTTGACTATTTTCTACATTGTAGAATAGTGAAGACATCAAAACTATGAGAACACACATGGAATCATGTAGTAAGCAAAAAAAGTATTAAACAAATCAAATGATATTTGTCACATGCACCAAATACAGCCTTCACCTTACAGTGAAATGCTTACTTACAAGCCATTAACCAACAATGCATACAGGAGGTACCGGTACAGAGTTAATGTGCGGGGCACCGGTGTCGAGGTAATATGTATGTAGGTAGAGTTAAAGTGATTATGCATAGATAATAAAAAGATTAGCAGCAGCGTTCTGGGGGGGGGGCAATGCAAATACTCTGAAAAGCCATTTGATTAGATGTTCAGGAGTCTTATAGCTTGGGGTTAGAAGCTGTTTAGGATCCTTTTGGACCTAGACCTGGCGCTCCAGTACGGTAGCGGAGAGAACAGTCTGATTGGGGTGGGTGGAGTCATTGACAATTTTTATGGCCTTCCTCTGACACTAAAGGTCCTGGATGGCAGAAAGCTTGGCACCGGTGATGTACTGGGCCGTACGCACTACCCCCTGTAGTGCCTTGCGGTCGGATGCCAGGCAGTGATGCAACCAGTCAGGATGCTCTCGATGGTGCAACTGTAGAACTTTGAGGATCTGAGGACCCATGCCAAATCTTCTCAGTCTCCTGAGGGGGGAATAGGTTTTGTCCTGCACTTTTCACAACTGTCTTGGTGTGCTTGGACCATGTTATTTTGTTGGTGATGTGGACGCCAAGGAACTTGAAGCTCTCAATCTGCTCAACTATAGCCCCGTCGATGAGAATGGGGCCGTGCTCGGTCCTCCTTTTCCTGTAGTCCACAATCATCTCCTTTGTCTTGATCACGTTGAGGGAGATGTTGTCCTTGCACCACATGGTCAGGTCTCGGACCTCCCTCCTATAGGCTGTCTCAACGATGTCCGTGATCAGGCCTACCACTGTTGCATCATCAGCAAACTTTAATGATGGTGATGGAGTCGTACCTGGCCATGCATTCTTGAGTGAACAGGGAGTACAGGAGGGGACTGAACACACACCCCTGAGGGACTCCCGTGTTGAGGATCAGCATGGCGGGTGTGTTGTTACCTACCCTTACCACCTGCGGGCAGCCCGTCAGGAAGCCCAGGATCCAGTTGCAGAAGGGGGTGTTTCGTCCCAGTGTCCTTAGCTTAGTGATGCGCTTTGAGGGGACTATGGTGTTGAACACTGATCTGTTGTCAATGAATAGCATTCTCACGTAGGTGTTCCTTCCAGGTGAGAAAGGGCAGTGCAGAGTTCAATAGAGATTGCATCTGTGGATCCGTTGGTGCGGTATGCAAATTGGAGTGGGTCTAGGGTTTCTGGGATAATGGTGTTGATGTGAGCTATGACCAGCCTTTCAAAGTATTTCATGGCTACAGACGTGAGTGCTACGGGTCAGTAGTCATTTACGCAGGTTACCTTAGTGTTCTTGAATACAAGGACTATGGTGGTCTGCTTGAAACTTGTAGGTATTACAGACAGAGAGGGAGAGGTTGAAAATGTCAGTGAAGACACTTTTGCCTGTTGGTCAGCGCATGCTCAGAGTAGACGTCCTTGTAATCCGTCTGGCGCTGCGGCCTTGTGAATGTTGACCTGTTTAAAGGTCTTACCATGGCTACAGAGAGTGATCACACAGTTGTCTGGAACAGCTGATGCTCTCAAGCATGTTTCAGTGTTACTTTCCTTGAAGTGAGCAGACAAGTTATTTAGTTAATCTGGTAGGCTCATATCACTGGGTATATGTAGTCTAATAGTTTGCAGGCCCTGCCACATCCGCCGGTGTTGTACGAGTCAATCTTAGTCCTGTATTGACGCTTTGCCCGTTTGATGGTTTGTCGGAGGGCATAGCGTGATTCCTTATAAGCTTCCGGGTTATAGTCCCGCTCCTTGAAAGAGGCAGCTCTACCCTTTAGTTCAGTCCGGATGTTGCCTGTAATCCAAGGCTTTTGGTTGGGGTATGTACGTACAGTCACTGTGTGGACGACGTCCTCAATGCACTTATTGATGAAGCCAGTGACTGATGTGGTGTACTCAATACCATTGGAAGAATTCCAGAATATATTCCAGTCTGTGCTAGCAAAACAGTCCTGTAGTTTAGCATCTGCTTCATCTGACCACTTAAATAGACGAGTCACTGGTGCTTCCTGCTTTAATTATTGCTTGTAAGCAGGAATCAGGAGGATAGAATTATGGTCAGATTTGCCAAATGGATGGCGAGGGAGAGCTTTGTACACATCGGTGTGTGGAGTAAAGGTGGTCTAGAATTTGTTTCCCTCTGGTTGCACATTTAACATGCTTATAGAAATTAGGTAAAACTGATTTCAGTTTCCCTGCATTAAAGTCCTCGGCCCCTAGGAGCTCCGCTGCTGGGTGAGTGTTTTCCTGTTTGCTTAGTGGTATACAGCATTGAGTGCGGTTTTAGTGCCAGCATCGGTCTGTGGTGGTATGTAGACAGCTACAAAAAGATGCAGATGAACACTCTAGGTAGATAGTATAGTCTACAGCTTATCATGGGATGCTCTACCTCAGGCGAGCAAAACCTTGAAACTTCCTTAGATATCGTGCACCAGCTGTTGTTCACATAAATGCGTAGGCCCCGGCTCTTACCAGAGGCTGCTGTTCTGTCCTGCCGATAGAGTGTATAACCTGCCAGCTGTATGTTCTTAATGTCGTCGTTCAGCCCGTTGGTAGGATAACCGTGCTTTCAGTTCGTCCCATTAATTTTCCAGTGATTGAATGTTAGCTAGCAGGATGGAAGGCAAGGGCAGATTAGCCACTCGCCCCCTGATGCTCACAAGGCACCCTGATCTCTTAATGCGAAGTCTGCTTCCTTCTTCAGCAAATAACGGGGATCTGGGCCTGGTGTCTGTATTATATACTTCCCATCTGACTCATTGAAAAACTCTTCATCCAGTTTGAGGTGAGCAATCGTAGTTCTGAAGCTCTTTTCGGGGATGAGAAACTGTAGCAGCAACATTATGTACAAAACAAGTTACAAACAACGAAAAATATATATAAAAAAATAGCATGGTTGGTTAAGAGCCGATAAGAGGGCAGCCTTCACCTCCCGGCACCATCAGCCAAATATATTTTATGTTTGAGATTCTTCAAAGTAGCCACCCTTTGCCATAATGACAGCTTTGCACACTCTTGACTCCACAACCCTTGCCCTCAACACAGATGACAAACAGACCAGTCCCCAGATGGTAGCGCCTCTTCGCCAAAGTGCAATCTCACAATTCCTTGCATTTGGCATAGAGTCCAACCTATCCCTGAAATAAGTATGGAAAAGGTTCTGAGCTCAGATAACAGCACAAGGCAGTTGGCATAAACCAGCATAAACCACAATTTCCAATAACAGCAGCAACATTAGCACAAGCATGGCAGTCTATTCATCTTGCAAAGCTGATTACTTAATTGACCTGAAACATCAAAATAAACAATCACCATTACTGTTCCATTCAAACACTTGTCATCAATAACTTCATACCGTAGACATCGGTTGACATCATGTAACAGCACCATACCTTGACCAGCCTCATGTACTCATCGATGGCCGCCTCCTCCCCAGGAAATAACTTCTTCAGCTCGTCAGGGAAACGGTTCCTGCCACTGTAGATGGGGTAGGTGCGCCTGTTTCCAGGAGGGCCCAACACCACCTGGTCAAAGGGGTTGTTCAGTGGCTCCCACTGCAGCTGACCATTGGTCAGCTGGTCAAGCATGCAGCGGAAGGGCTTATGTTCCAACAGGTCTCCGATGTAGTGGATACCTGAGGTGGAGGCATGATTGATAGATGTATTTTATTATTAGATCGTCTTATATATTTAGGATGTCTAGCTCACATCACATGGGCTTATAAGACACAGTATTATTGATACATAGTTTGCATTTACAGTGTTTCACACTTGGACACAAACTCACAATTTTTCAGTTGTTGAGACAAAACCAGGCTTGGGTCAGCCCAGGACATGTGGTCAGAACATGCGTTACATTTTTTTAGGAACTTATTCTGGGTCTCAACTAGACTAAATAGACTTGGTTCGTCGCCACTACCACGTCTGAGTAAAGGAAGGTATCTACCACATTTGGTAAGGAAAGGTAAACTGATTAGCTGCCTTCTAGGTAAGGAAAGGTAAACTGATAAGAGCCTTCTCACCCACGTCAAACTCAAAGCCTTTCTCTGTGAAGGTGTGGCAGCAGCCTCCAAGCCCGATCATGTTGCTCCAGAACCAGGACCCGCTTTCCAACCTTAGCCAGCAGCACCGCCACCCCAAGACCACCAATTCCACTGCCAATGACAATGGCATCTAGTTTCTCAGGTACTTTACTGGCCAAGAAACCTGGTAAGGAAGAGTAATAAAAACATACAATTGACACAGATATTGTCAGTTAAATATTCTTGCATGAAACAAATAACGATGTGTTCCAGCAACATTATCCCACGGCATGTGCAAAGACAGCCTCGAAACACGTTTCCTTCTAACCATGAATTACCTGAAAAAAAAAAGTTACGACCGCATTTTCATGGAAACATTCAAATGCAGTACAATTAAATAGGCATACATGCAAATCTCATTTGTTCGTTCGACATGGTGGGATCTTTGTGTCGGTAAAATGAATTATGCGCTAAATTAATTATGTGCACTACGTAATTACACAGCGTTTTATCCGCAAAAAAAGTATGATGGAAACACATGTCTGGTGGTTTTATGCAGATTTTTGAATATTCGAATGAAAGTCTGTCACAAATTGGATGAAAACCTAGCTAGTGGTACTGAAACAGGTGTTTGCGTAGCAGCTATTTCAAGAATGAGTAGTCACGAGTGCAGTACAGCAGCTTTGGCCAGCTTGTGACCCAGTGCCGTCGGTGACAATCAGTGTAGTCATAAGATATTGTAGAACCATTGACATGGTTTAACAGACGTGATTTAACAGACGAAATATTTGCCTGACCTGCTTTCCTACTTAAAATGAATGCTAATACTCTTCGATACATGTGAACTACAAATCCATTTAATTATGCAACAAGATATAACTTTCGAAACACACACACAGGACAAGGGTGACTGCCAAAAATATTTACAGAATGTAAATCTATTTGCGCACATATTCCTAGGAAACTATATTTCGTGCATGCATTGGTGATCGGTCAAGCCTTGTGTCCACGAGACTCACTCTGCTTCAGAACTTTGTTTTTCTCCTTCTTTTGGGTGACCAGTGGTTTAAGCGGCTCACGAGTGTCGATATCGAAAGGATTTAGTCCGGATGTACGGAACACATATTTGTATAGTAATGCAGCTAGAGCAGCACAAATGATTGCTACAATGATCCACATTTTACGAATTTTAATTGGGGCACCTTCTCACTTTTCGAAGTGGACACACACTTCCGCGTGCGAACAAGTGGTTCAGAGCCACTTGGAACCCTTCCACGCATGACAGACAGCATATGTGTTTATGGTCGTATCTCCGTCGTTTTCTGCCAAAGAACACCAGGATGACTAAATAGTGTAAAAACGACGCCCACAGCTGATTCGCCCAGACGGTATAATGAGGATTCTATTAAAGTGACCCGGGCTCAACGCGCGTAGTTTCCACAGGGTGAAAAGCGAGCTGCCCCCAGGCATTAGCCGGCTGCACGTAAAACTCAGTTTTAGTCGAATTAACGTCAGATTTGACTTTTCGCAGCAGGTTAGGAGAATTCACGTAGCAGGTTATGATGATTAAGTTGAGGTTAGGAAAATAGTTATATACTGAACAAAAATATAAACACAACAATTTCAAAGATTTTACTGCGTTACAGTTCATATAGGGAAATTAGTCAATTTAAATAAATTCATTAGACCCTAATCTACGGATTTCACATGACTGCCCCCCACAAAAGGGCTTTATTACAGACACAAATACTCCTGTTTCATCAGTTGTCCAGGTGGCTGGTCTAAGACGACCCCACAGGTGAAGAAGCCAGATGTTCACTAACAGGGATGTAAAACAAATTTGTTTAGCTTTTTGTGCATATGAATAAATTCAGCTCATGAAACCAACACTTTACATGTTGCGTTTATATTTCTGTTCAATATAAATAGTCTCAAAACAAAAGTGACGTAGGTCAGCAAGTGGAGTAATGAGTAGGATTCTGTTTTCAATTGCAAAAGTGTTTGCTTTTGACAACGTATCTGCCTTCCACATAAAACTAGTTTGAACATTTTAACATATAACATATGGAAGAGGGATGTTTCTGAACGATGGATCATGCTGCCTTATTGACGACATAAGGGAGTGGCGCAGATTGTTGGGCACTCCTCCCTCACTGGCTTCACCTGGTGAAGTGATGGCCCATAGGCACGTTCAACCGAGGCCATATTAGACTGCTGCCACCGATTGAACATAGACTATACAAAGAACTTAAGTCATGCATTACTTAAATGCATTAATTACATTTGTTGACAGAACAGAAAATGATACCATTACATACCTCACCAGTTTATCACATATTCAAATATTTTATTTATTTTTAAAAAAGCAAACCACAACAGTATCATGAGCAAGTTAAATACTAAAGCAATTGAGCAAAAACTGAAAAGGTATCCTAAAGTACAACATACAGTATCATTTCCCCCCACAGAAAATTCATACAAGATGTTAGTTTTATGCAAGTATTTGCATTGTCAATGAGAAGCTCAGTGAATATACAGTACCAGTCAAATGTTTGGAAACACCTACTCAAGGGTTTGACTTTCTTTTTACTATTTTCTACATTGTAGAATAATGGTGAAGACTTCAAAACTATGAAATAACACAAATGGAATCATGTAGTAACCAAAAAAATGGTTAAAATATTTTTCTATTTGTTTATTTGACATTCTTCAAAGTAGCCACCCTTTGCACACTCTTGGCATTCTCTCAACCAGCTAGCTTCATGAGGAAAGCTTTTCTAACAGTCTTGAAGGAGTTCCCACATATGCTGAGCACTTGTTGGCTGCTTTTCCTTCACTGTGGTCAAATTCATCCCAAACCATCTCAATTGGATTGAGGTCGGGTGATTGTGGAGGCCAGGTCATCTGATGCAGCACTACATTACTCCCCTTCTTGGTCAAATAACACTGGAGGTGTGTTGTGCCTGTTGAAAAACAAATGATAGTCCCACAAAGCGCAAACCAGATGGGATGGCGTATCGCTGCAGAATGCTGTGGTAGCCATGCTGGTTAAGTGTGCCTTGAATTCTAAATAAATCACTGACAGTGTCACCAGCAAAGCACCCCCACACCACCTCCGTGTTTCACAGTGGGAACCACACATGCAGAGTTCATTCTTTCACCTACTCTGCGTCTCACAAAGACACGGCGGTTGGAACGAAAAATCTCAACTTCGGACTCAGAATTCCACCGGTCTAATGTCCTTTACTCGTGTTTCTTGGCCCAAGCAAGTCTCTTCTCCTTATTGGTGTCCTTTAGTACTGGTTTCTTTGCAACAATTTGACCATGAAGGCCTGATTCATGCAGTCGCCCCTGAACAGTTGATGTTGAGATGTGTCTGTTACTTGAACTCTGAAGCATTTATTTGGGCTGCAATTTCTGAGGCTGGTAACTCTAATGAACTTATCCTCTGCAGCAGAGGTAACTCTGGGTCTTCCTTTCCTGTGGCGGTCCTCATGAGAGCCAGTTTCATCATAGCGCTTAAATGGTTTTTGTGACTGCACTTGAAGTAATTTTAAAAGTTTTTTAAATTTTCCAGATTGACCTACCTTCATTTCCTAAAGTAATGATGGACTGTCTCTTTGCTAACTCTTTGCTTATTTGAGCTATTCTTGCCATAATAAGGATTTGGTATTTTACCAAGTAGGTATATCTTCTGTATACCACCCCTACAACCCAACTGATTGGATCAAATACATTAAGGAAAGAGTGTGCAAAGCTGTCAAGGCAAAGGGTGGCTACTTTGAATAATCTAAAATATATTTTTATTTGTTTGACACTTTTTTGGTTACTACATGATGCCATATGTGTTATTTCATAGTTTTGATGTATTCACTATTATTCTACAATGTAGAAAATATTAAAAATAAAGAAAAACCCTTGAATGAGTAGGTGTGTCCAAACCTTTGACTGGTACTGTATAATGAAGGTATAACACCAGTGATCCATCAGCATTGCTCAGTTCAGTCTGACATACTTTAATTTTGGGGCAAATCCAGAACATAGTAAAGGAGGTGTTCTGTAAAGGACGGCTATAATAAAATATTTAAAAAATAAAAAGGTAAGTCTGTGAGGTGACTTCAATTCTTGTATAGACCTATGCCTTCTGTCAGGAGGGCGTGTGGAGCCGTGATAAAAGTTCAAGCACTTTTGACCCCTTGCCACTGGGGGAGTCATGGTTATCTTGTGGGGTCATCTCCAGCCCATACAGGTGCTCAAGGAAGCCATACAGGGAGGCTAGCTGATCTGGGTACCCCAGTTCAAACACACGCAGAAGCTTGAAAAGCTTGTCCAGTGCATTGCTCAGGCTCTCCTGAGGCAGGGGGATTGCAATCCTATCAACAGGGAACACGATGCAAAGCTGCCGGCCAGGGGCCTCCAGGGGCCCCACGCTCAATATGTAGGGCTGAGCGTGGGACACAGACTCTGGGCCCTCCAAGGAGGTAAGGTCACAGAATAAGGAGGACACCATGGTGTCTATCTGTAGAGGAACAAAGGAGGAAAGGTCTTTCAAGGGGATTCTTCAATTACATTCCTTCAAAACATCATTGTTACCTTACCTTCTAAAATTCCACTAGTTCACAAACTTAATCTATATGGCAATGAGGAAATGTCTGGGTTTACTGCTCAGTCTGACCAGGAAGAAAAATACTGTGTTGCTCACCGGTACAATGTCCACCAGATACCGAATGGCCTGCCTGACACTGCTCCTGGAGGTTACGGAGGCTCTACTGGTGTTTGTTGGTGGTAGCACATAGATCAGGACTTTTAGCATAGTCATGGTGTAGGAGTCTGCAGAGGAATCAGAGAGGAACAAATACATTCAAAAACTTAACCACAGTAATCTACTCTCCTATTACTCTATCCACAGAGTAAATCATACAGATCATTTTCAGTCAGTCTGTCAATGGCTGATTAGGAGGTTGACTGTAAAGTGTCTATTCTGTGTATACTGGTGAGAAAAAAGAAAAGCAACATGCAACAATTTCAAATATTCTACTGAGTTACAGTTCATATAAAGAAATCAGTCAATTGAAAAACGATTTAGGCCCTAATCTATGTATTTCCGATGACTGGGCAGGGAGGGGTGCAGCCTTGGATGGCAGCCAGGCCCACCCACTGGGGAGCCAGGCCCAGCCAAACAGAATTAGTTTCCCCCTATAAAACAGAAATACTCCTCAGCACCCCAACCAAATTATCCCACAGGTCAAAAAATAAAAAATAGAAAATGTGGAGGTCCTGGGCTGGTGTGGTTACACATGGTCTGTGGTTGTAAGGTCAGTAGGACGTACTGCCAAATTCTCTAAAACGACGTTGGAAGCAGCTTATGGTAGAGAAATTAACATGAAATTATCTGGCAACAGCTCTGGTGGATATTCCTGGAGTCAGCTTTGCTCCAACAAAACTTGAGACATCTGTGGCATTGTGTTGTGTGACAAAACTGCACATTTTAAAGTGGCCTTTTCTTGTCCCCAGCACAAGGTGTGCCTGTGTAATGATCATGCTGTTTAATCAGCTTCTTAATATGCCACACGTGTCAGGTGGATGGATTATCTTGGCAAAGGAGAAATGCTCACTAACAGGGATGTAAACAAATTTGTGCATCAAGCTGAGAGAAATAAACTGCGTATGGAACATTTCTGGGATTTCATATTTCAGCTCCTGAAATATGGGACCAACACTTTACATGTTGGGTTTATATTTTTGTTCAGTGTAGTTAACCTCTGACCTCCTTGCTGTGTGGCAGCCAGTTGGAGAAGTGCAGAGATGTCCGGGTGTTTTTCACACTCTGCAATCTGGTACAGCCTGGGCAACACGAACGACGACCACTGGGCCAGGAAGGAGTGGCCTTTACCTGGGAACATCCTCTCAAACTCCAGGTCAATCTGAACAAACAAACACCTTCAGATCCCAATAATACACTTAGTCAATTATCATTCCTGCAACATTATTTTGTTTGAATATAATTTGATCTCTGAGAAATTAAGGTAATTGATCGCATCCAAATTGTCCATTTGAATTTGTAGGATTCATATAACATTCAATAAATAGACATGAAGAATCCAAAGGAATAGTCAAAAGCCACACACAGACCCACCACAACAATCCCACCCCAACAACTAGTATATAGTATCAGTTCTCTGTGTTTGTCAAGTAGTATGGAGCTGCGGAACAGAGTATTGTTTCTTCATCCTATCTAATGTGTTCTCAGAATGTAGTGACGTTTTCTATCCCCTTGTTCAGAAAAATTTGTCATTGAAGTTATGTTTATGTCCCATCCTATGGACTGATAGTACCAGGTTGACCAATAGATGGTGCTGTTCCTGCTATTAGGTTTTTAAAACAAATTTGAAGCTACCCACCCCCCAAACTCAATGTTTAAAGGAACTGTTCCCAAATTACAAAATGATATTGGTATCCTTGCACTGTAAGCAATCAACAGACAAGGTATGATAGCAACCCATGCTTTGGTTGTTGGCCACTGTTTCAAATGCTAACTTTTAACTTTCAAATTCAAGTCAATAGTACCTATATTAGCATTTCATGTTCAAAATCAGCCTAAAGTATTTTAACATTTATTGTGTAACTCAATGATGTTACTTGTAAGTGTCAAAATAATGGAAACACTTGAGTAAATGAGGGATACAAAGTCTATTGAAAGCAGGTACTTCCACATAGGTGCGGTTTTTGAGTTAAAGCAACAAACATCCCATCAAGTTTAGGGTCATATATAAAAATGCTGGGCAGGCCATTATTTTGGCCACCACAGGGCACTAATGGTTTGATGAGCATGAAAACGATGTAAACCATATGCCATGTCAGTCACCAGATCTCAACCCAATTGAACACTTATGGGAGATTCTGGAGCGGCACCTGAGACAGCGTTTTTCCACCACCATTTGGGACGGCAGGTAGCCAAGTGGTTAGAGCATTGGGATAGTAAGCGAAAGGTTGCAAGATCGAATCCCCGAGCTGACAAGGTAACAATCTGTTGGACAAGGCAGTTAACCCACTGTTCCTAGGCTGTCATTGAAAATAAGAATTTGTTCTTAACCGACTTGCCTAGTTAAATAAAAGGTTTTAAAAAATGATGGAATTTCTCATGGAAGAATGGCGTCGCATACCTCCAATAGTTCCATAATCTATGCCAAGGAGCATTGAAGCTGTTCTGGTCACCCTATTAAGACACTTTAAGTTGGTATTTCCTTTATTTTGGCAGTTACCTGTCGATGATTTGGATAGGAAGTGCAAAAATGATAAAATTAGGTACCACTGACTTGCATTGGATTTGTGCCACCGATGCTGAAAAGTTAGCATTTTAAACATTTGTCAGGTAAACAAAACCAAACAATTGGCTGATGTCATACCTTGTCTATAGACTGCTTACAGGGTAATGAAACCAATGTGTAATTTTGTAATTTGGGTGAACTATCCCATTAACATTGAAGGGGGGTTATCATCTAATAAAATGAACAGCACCCTCTAGTGGTCAAATCTGGTAATATTGAGATGTAGGATGGGGGGGGGGTGATTACATAGGATGAAGAAACAATTCTCTGGGCCGCAGCTCCATACTACTCGTCAGACATAGAGAACTGATACTATATACTCTGTTGGGTGTGTGTGTGTGTGTGTGTGTGTGTGTGTGTGTGTGTGTGTGTGTGTGTGTGTGGGGCAGTGGGTGGCTTTTGACCACTTCTTTGATTCCTCATACAGTATCTTACCTCATTGTTAGAATGGAATATTGGAATATTATATGAATCCTATCCATTTAAAAAAAGGGCAATTTTGGGTGCAATCAATTAGCTTACTTTCTCAGAAATTGAATTCTATTTCATCAAAATAATGTTGCAGGAATGCTGATCTTATCTGTTTCTAACTTCAGAAACAATTTCATATCAATTTGAGATGGTGGGTGTCATATCTGGCTAAAATGACATGGAATGACCCGAATACAAGTTTATCTGTGGCCTTTCTAGTCTTGTGAGCATCCGTAGCTTTCTCCATGAAGACTGGACTCACAGTGGTGGGAACGTCAAGAAAACGTGGGTACTCGGCCAACACAGCCCTCATACTAGGCCGTGTGTTGCTGATCCACCTCCTGCGTGCGTTGAATGTGAGGTCCATAGCACTGTGGATGGTAGGCAGGTTCCTAGTCAGGGGCCTGGTTCTCTTCATCAGCTCCATCCACCTCTGGGTCTCCTCACTGGACTGTGTCTCCAGGAGCCCAGACCCCAATCTAGGTACAGGAGGGTCCGCCAAGCCTGGCTCTGGCCGACGCCTCTTCAGCACATACTTCTTCTTGTGGTCTTCAAGGGTGCGTCGAGAGTTGCGCAGGCGCGTCTCAATGTAACCCGTACGGGACAAAGGGTCGTACAAGTGTTCCTACACAGGGAGAAAAAATGATAGGACAGTCGTCTACTCAGTAACTGAGAATTATGTGAATCTTACACTACTAATCAATTTACTAGCTCACTATGCCGTTGATGCCAGCAGAGGGTGCACAGAGCCTGAGTCCTGGGAAGAGCTCCACTATGTGCTCTGCCAGCATGGTCTTCTGAGCAGAGGTAGGGTAGCTGCAGAGGACAGGAGATTAAACGTCAGAAACACTCACAAAACATTGAGTCTAAATAGAAGAGCAACATCTCTGCTCTCTCAGACACGTCCCTTCTCAGCCCAAATACACATACAATCAGCTCCTCACAATCCAAACTCCTCAACGATGAAGGACACAGAGAACTTGATAAGCTTCCTGCGGGACAGCTCACACAGACAGCCCTCCCTCTCGTACTCCCGGACCACCTCAGGACACAGCTGCTCCAGCCACAGGCGCAGGCGACCTACAAAGTCCTGTGGACCAGCCTCCACCTGCTCCTGCCCAAACTCACCGGCCTCCACACCACTCTGAGAATGACAGGTTTAGATAAGGACTGAGGCGCACATTATGTCAGTGAACATTTAGTGCCTTATATTGTTTATGAGATTGCGAGGTCGGCATTTGAGGACTGAGTAGATGTTCTTTACTTACATTGGCAGGATGAGCCAGAGGCAGAGCAAGGGCCTCCTCAGCCATGCAGCATCTCTCTATCTCAGGTCGCTCTGTTTTGATGTTGGCTGGGCTGAAGCAGGGGTGCAATGCGTCCTGGGGCTTGGCAGCCATCTCTCCCTCCAGGGGCACAGCCACAGTCCTCTGGTCTCCTTCATGCAGCCTGTGGTCATCTGCAACTGAACATTTGCAGAGGGGAGACAATGGGGAAGCGCATGAGAGGTAACCTAGCAAGCCGCCAGACCCCATTCCCTGTACGGATATGCCATTCATGTAAGCTTGAGATATCAGGCAGCTTGCGAGGCTACATGAAAATACTGCAAGTCAAGACATCAAGAGAGGCTCTCACTAAAGCTGCCTTTTCTCTGTGAAACTACATCACAACCATCTTTCACTACATTGAGTCAGGACTTACATTGAGTGGTACCGCCCCCATCAATAAGGGCCATGTCTTCATTGTGCTCCGTCTTGTACACTCTGTTCATCAGTTCCCACTCCTCTGGGATCCCCATGCCCTGACCCTCCTCATAGTCCACCATCACTGGACCAGCCGACACAAGGTCAAACGGGTCAGGCAGTCCAGCACAGTCCTCCACCACCTCCTGGGGATGGGGCTCCACGGTGGTCCTTTGTGATGCTTGGGAGGTTGAGCAAGTGGTCTGACCCATTGGATTCTTAGTGTTGCAGCGCCCATCACTAACCCTCAGTCCTGTGTTAGAGAATGCCCCTGAAGACCCAGCCTGCACCCTCCAGTCACCCCCACTGGGGGCCTCAAACCTCTGCTTCAGTCCCAAGGTGTCCTGGTCTCTCTGGGTCACTGAGGAAAGTCCATGCTGCTGGTCCCCTTGGAGCCCGGTTAACAGACGCACAGTCTCACACAGCACAGACTCCACTGCTGTACGCACTGCCTCGTCAATGGCCAGGCCCAGTCTGTCCCTCAGGAAGCTGATGGACAACTGGACATCCATCTTGGCACAGCTCGACCTGGTTGTCTCGGTGACTTTAGACACCAACCACAGGTTAGAGCTCTATGGGATTGTATGTAGCTAGTCTATTTAAAAAAAACACCAAAACTGGGTATTGTCAAAGATTTTCTAGTGTAAGTTATTGTTTAATTTATTCCTCTCTGATAATTGATATGACCACAACATCTCGAAGCAGCTCTCGCTTGGAGCGTCAACCAGAGAAACACACTGAGTGATATGAATTTTACTAAGAACAATCATATTAGCTAATTACCCTAAAACTACAGCTATCTTGGCAACTCAAAAAACAATGTCAACATAGCTAGTAGATACTGGATCACTAACTAGTTACATTACTACCAAATTATGCTGAAGACACATGTCGGTTGAATACATTGTTGTGCAACTGGCTAGGTATCCCCTCTTCCCATTGTTGCTCCCATTACTCTTGCTAGCAACAAAACAAGCTCGCTAGCTAATCATGTCCTACAAGCTATCTCTGTAAATGATTCGATTAATTAAATTAGTTAACGTCACCAACATTTCACTGCAAATGATCGAAACAATACTTGAAGTCTACGCAGGATTGGGACTTTAAACCAAAGCTACAATGCGTAAAACATGAATATATACATTTTGAAACGTTGTAGCTAGCTATCGATTCTAGCTAACTGTCGTCCCCTAAATAAAACGTCATCAGTAAGAGACCGCAAGCGTCAAAAAAGAGAACGGTGTGAGGCCAGTCAGTGTACAGAGATTTGACTGTAATTATTCAGCAGTAATGGTGCCTATTACACATAACATTTGCCTACACACCGCAGAGAGGAAATGTCAAAGATAATTGTTTCCCCAGAGACTCGACCCCTTTGCTTTTAATGGATAAATATAAAAATGTAATAGTTCTGACCAGCCCCCAGACAGGGTTGTAAGAGCTGACCAAATACACTGAACAAAAATATGAACGCAACATGTAAAGTCCCATGAGCTGAAATAATTTTCCATATGCACAAAATACTTATTTCTCTCAAATGTTGTGCTCAAATTTGTTTACATCCCTGTTAGTATTTTCCTTTGCCAAGATAACCCATCCACTTGACAGGTGAGGCATATCAAGAAGCGGATTAAACATCATGATCATTACACAGGTGCACCTTGTGCTGGGGGACAATAAAAGGCCACTCTAAAATGTGTGGTTTTGACACACAACACAATGCCACAGATGTCTCAATATGAGAGAACGTGCAATTGGCATGCTGGCTGCAGGAATGTCAACAGATCTGTTGGCAGAGGCTTGAATGTTAATTTCTCTATCTTAAGCTGCCTTCAATGTCATTTTAGAGAACCTGGCAGTAAGGCCAACTGAGTCAAACCACAGACCACGTGCATGTCGTTGTGTGGGCAAGCGGTTTGCGGATTTCAACGTGGTGGCAGTGGGGTTATGGTATGGGCAGGCATAACCTATGGATAACAAAAACAATTGCATTTTATCAATGTCAATTTGAATTCAGAGATACCGTGACGAGATCCTGAGACCCATTGTTACAGACCTGTATTGATCCTACCCTGCCTTTCTAAAGCCAAGTTAACAAAACAGATCACCGTTAATTTCAAATCCCACCGTACCTTCTCCGCTATGCAATCTGGTTTCCGAGCTGGTCATGGGTGCACCTCAGCCACGCTCATGGTCCTAAACGATATCATAACCGCCATCGATAAGACAATACTGTGCAGCCGTATTCATCGATCTAGCCAAGGCTTTCGACTCTGTCAAATCACCAGTCTTATCGGCAGACTCAACAGCCTTGGTTTCTCAAATGACTGCCTCGCCTGGTTCACCAACTAATTCTCAGAGTTCAGTGTGTCAAATCGGAGGGCGTGTGGTCCAGAACTCTGGCAGTCTCTATGGGGGTGGCACAGGGTTCAATCCTTGGGGCGACTCTTTCCTCTGTATACAGCAATGATGTCGCTCTTGCTGCTGGTGATTCTCTGATCCACCTCTACACAGACGAAACCAACCGATCTCTGCTCGCACCTGCCCGCCGTCCAGCATCACTACTCTGGACAGTTCTGACTTAGGTATTTGTAGTTGTCCACATGTTCTATGTGTCTGGTTAGACTAAACTCTCCTTCCAGACTCACATCAAGCATCTCCAATCCAAAATTAAAATCAGCTTCCTATTTCACAACAAAGAATCCTTCACTCATGCTGCCAAACATACCCTCGTAAAACTGACCATCCTACCGATCCTTGACGATGTAATTTACAAAACAGCCTCCAACACTGTACTCAGCAAATAGGATGCACTCTATCACAGTGCCATCCATTTTTCACCAAAGGCCCATATACTACCCACCATTGCGACCTGTATGCTCTCGTTGACTGGCCCTCGCTTCATATTCATCGCCAAACCCACTGGTTCCAGGTCATCTATAAGTCTTTGCTAGGTAAAGCCCCGCCTTATCTCAGCTCACTGGTCACCACAGCAGCACCCACCCATAGCACGCACTCCAACAGGTATATTTCACTGGTCACCCCCAAAGCCAATTCCTACTTTGGCCGCCTTTCCTTCCAGTTCTCTGCTGCCAATGACTGGAACCAGTTGCAAAAACCACTGAAGCTGGAGACTCATATCTCCCTCACTAACTTTAAGCATCAGCTGTCAGAGCAGCTTACATATCATTGCACATGTACATAGCCCATCTGAAAATAGCCCACCCAACCTCCTCATCCCCATATTATTATTATTTTTGCTCCTTTGCACCCCATTATCTCTACTTGCACATTCATCTTCTGCTCATCTATCACCTCAGTGTTTAATTGCTAAATTGTAATTATTATTTCACCACTATGGCCTATTTATTGCCTTACCTCCCTAATCTTACTTCAATTTCACACACTGTATATAGACTTTTCTATTGTGTTATTGGCTGTACATTTGTTTCCTCCATGTGTCGTCCAGGTAGGCAAGTTGAGAACAAGTTTTCATTTACAATTGCGACCTGGCCAAGATAATGCAAAGCAGTTTGACACATACAACGACACAGAGTTACACATGGAGTAAAACAAACATACAGTCAATAATACAGTATAAACAAGTCTATATATGATGTGAGCAAATGAGGTGAGAAGGGAGGTAAAGGCAAAAAAAAGGCCATGGTGGCAAAGTAAATACAATATAGCAAGTAAAACACTGGAATGGTAGATTTGCAGTGGAAGAATGTGCAAAGTAGAAATAAAAATAATGGGGTGCAAAGGAGCAAAATAAATAAATAAAATAAATACATTAGGGAAGTAGGGAAAGAGATAGTTGTTTGGGCTAAATTATAGGTGGGCTATGTACAGGTGAAGTCATCTGTGAGCTGCTCTGAAAGTTGGTGCTTAAAGCTAGTGAGGAAGATAAGTGTTTCCAGTCTCAGATATTTTTGTAGTTCGTTCCATTCACTGGCAGCAGAGAACTGGAAGGAGAGGTGGCCAAAGAAAGAATTGGTTTTGGGGGTGACCAGAGAGATATACCTGATGGAGCGCGTGCTACAGGTGGGTGATGCTATGGTGACCAGCGAGCTGAGATAAGGGGGAACTTTACCTAGCAGGGTCTTGTAGATGACATGGAGCCAGTGGGTTTGGTGACGAGTATGAAGCGAGGGCCAGCCAACGAGAGCATACAGGTCGCAATGGTGGGTAGTATATGGGGCTTTGGTGACAAAACGGATTGCACTGTGATAGACTGCATCCAATTTGTTGAGTAGGGTATTGAAGGCTATTTTGTAAATGACATCGCCAAAGTCGAGGATTGGGTATGTTTGGCAGCATGAGTGAAGGATGCTTTGTTGTGAAATAGGAATAGGAAGCCAATTATAGATTTAACTTTGGATTGGAGATGTTTGATGTGAGTCTGGAAGGAGAGTTTACAGTCTAACCAGACACCTAGGTATTTGTAGTTGTCCACATATTCTAAGTCAGAGCCATCCAGAGTAGTGATGTTGGACAGGCGGGCAGGTGCAGGCAGCAATCGGTTGAAGAGCATGCATTTAGTTTTACATGTATTTAAGAGCAATTGGAGGCCACGGAAGGAGAGTTTATGGCATTGAAGCTTGCCTGGAGGGTTGTTAACACAGTGTCCAAAGAAGGGCCAGAAGTATACAGAATGGTGTCGTCTGCGTAGAGGTGGATCAGAGACTCACCAGCAGCAAGAGCGACATCATTGATGTATACAGAGAAGAGAGTCGGTCCAAGAATTGAACCCTGTGGCACCCCCATAGAGACTGCCAGAGGTCCGGACAGCAGACCCTCCGATTTGACACACTGAACTCTTATCAGAGAAGTAGTTGGTGAACCAGGCGAGGCAATCATTTGAAAAACCAAGGCTGTCGAGTCTGCTGATGAGGATGTGATGATTGACAGAGTTGAAAGCATTGGCCCGCTCAATGAATACGGCTGCACAGTAATGTTTCTTATCGATGGCAGTTAAGATATCGTTTAGGACCTTGAGCGTGGCTGAGGTGCACCCATGACCAGCTCTGAAACCAGATTGCATAGCAGAGAAGGTACAGTGAGATTCGAAATGGTCGGTAAACTGTTTGTTGACCTGGCTTTCGAAGACCTTAGAAAGGCAGGATAGGATAGATCTAGGTCTGTAGCAGTTCGGGTCAAGAGTGTCCCCCCCTTTGAAGAGGGAGAGATTTTTGTTCAGTATATTTATTGCATTCATTCATTGGATGTTTTAGTACTTTGTGCCAATCATAAATATTGAATCTCATTCTAGATCTGTGGTGCCATTGTACTTCAATCTCTGACATGAGAGCATTGACAAATCATTATTCTTGAAGTGTGCAGTTTACTGATTTCCAAATGAACAGAATACTAATTTAGAAAATGTGCTTGCTATACAAAGGTTTAGACTATTAGTAAAAACGTATAATTTTGCACATGCTCTTTTCAGCAGAGGCAGGACAAATCTGCCAGTGGAAGACAGCCCTCTCCCTGTGGGTTGTTTCAGACAGTCATCTGGAGGATACAGCAACAACCTTGAAGAGCTAACCGGAAAAAACATAAAATAACAAGATTGAACAGTCAGCCTTTTATTGCAAACTCAAATACATATATTTATTTGAAATGTATGGCTTTGGCCAAATGGTTTTCTGTAATAGTCAAGCATAAACTATTATAGATCGTGATTAACCGATTGTAAATCCTTAATCTAAGGGAGTGTGACCCACCCAGATCCACGTACCCTCCATGAATCAGTGAGACCAATCCTGTGACGTGAAGAGCAAACGATGCTGCCAACCCTCTCTGCAAGAAAATCCTTGAAAAACAATAGTATGCTCAAGAGCTGAAGAGGTTTAAAGACAAAAATATTTCCTTACCACAGGACACTACACTCAGAGAAGGTGTCGAACCCTCGAACTCGACTCTGGACTTCAAAGCCAGTTCCACTGCATTTTTTAATTGTTGCCCTCTAATCAGGGACTGATTTAGACCTGTGCTGCACTTAATTAGTCGTATGTATTATGGATACCCATTAGCTGCTGCCAAGGCAGCAAAATTAAGACAGTTCATACAATTTAAAAATATTACAATACATTCACAACACACCTTGTGCCCTCAGGCCCCTACTCCACCACATATCTACAGTACTAAATCTATGTGTATGCATGTGTCTGTGCCTAGGTTTGTGTTGCTTCAAAGTCTCCGCCCCAGGTTGAACAGAAAACCGAACCTCGTAGGGGAAGAGTTGAATACCCCTGGTGTAGAAGCTGCTGGGGGCCTTCACCTCCCTGTTGCTCCTCATTGGTCACCAAAGGCTTGGAGTAACCCTGGATTGTAAATTGTCACGGTCAAAACATATTGATACAACAGTAGCTAAGATGGGGAGAAGTCTGTCCATATTAAAGTGTTGTTCTGCCTTAACACCACTATCAACACGGCAGGTCCTGCAGGCCCTAGTTTTGTTGCACCTGGACGACTGTTCAGTCATGTGGTCAGATGCCACAAAGAGGGACTTAGGAAAATTACAATTGGCTTAGAACAGGGCAGCACAGAATCCAAATGAATTATTTGGACTGATTTTGGAGTCACACCTCTTAAGTCGAAGGGGTGATGGGTAAGGCAGAAGTAACTTAGTGAATATCTTCATGATAAACTAAAGGATAGAAATCACCTGAGAGCAACCGTTACAAAACCTCACAGCAACTTCTATATTTTATTTTGCACAAAAATTCCCCTGCATCTTCACATTTGTTTTCCTGCATCATAAAACCATGAGACCCGTTATTCATTTTAGTTTGCATCCCATCCAACACTCTACATAAAAACAAATAGGTTTACTTGGGTGTTACCCAGCCCCCCGGCCCAGGTCCCCAAATCCTTGACAGTTTCAATTCTCAATTTCAGAGGCGTTCTACCCACAAACAGTATCCAGTCCCTTCCGTGCCCAGTCTCAGCAGCCCCCACCCAACCATTTCCCTACTCAAAATAACTGCTCTCCCGGCCGCAGCTTTAAAAAAAAAAACTTTAAAAATAAGTCCCAACTACTGCACTTTGTTTAGTTCTTGTTGAAAGCTGTTCCATTTATACGGTCATCGTTGTATTTTCCTCTGAACAGGGCTTCTGAATGGGTCATGACAGTTAGTAAAGATGGGACAAAAAAAAAAAATATATATATATATATATAAAAGAAAAAGATGAAGGACAAAACCCCTCATTTACCCCTCGGTCAGCTGTGTACAGAGTCAAGTCTAGAACGCGTACGGTGAAGAAAATGGAGGGGTTGATAGTAAATCTGCAGTTTCAAGCCTCAATAGCAAAAGACGAAAAACATTGACAGAAGCCCTTGTCTTGTGTCCACTTTGGATATTAAATACATTTTTTTTGTTCTTCTTCCTTTTTAAATGTTTTTGATTGTTTCCATTTTTTTCTCTCTAACACTGTACTTCGGGGATGATGAGAGATTTGCTTTGAAAAAGCGCATTGCACACATGAAGGAATATAAAATGTTAGCGTCTAGTGCAGGGTGGGCAATTCCAGTCGAGGGCCTTCTTGGTGTCCCAGTTTTGCCCCAGCCACAACTAACACACCTGACTCCAATAATCACAATTTTCAGTTTAGAATATGCAATTTGATTAAATCAGCTGTGTTTTCTAGGGATAAAATGTGACACCAATCAGGCCCCGGAGGACTGGAGTTGCCTACCCCTGGGTCAATATGTGGTAGTATAATTTTCCTGTCATGTCTGTCTTACTGTACATGTATGTTGTGTAGTTACACGTGTGTGTTATTTGGCGAATTGTGCAGTGTGTGTATAAGATATCTAGTACAATCATGACAGACTTCAGTGGGGATGGTAACAAAAAGGGCTTAAGGTCCATGTGATGAGAGAGAGAGAGCGTGGAGAAGGACCAACTCCCCCCGACTCCCTGCCTGGCAGCGGTAGTGCAGGTCAAAGTTCAAAGGTCAAGAAGTAAAAATGGGCGGTGGGTTCTCTTTCCTGAAGCAGGAAGTCCATCTGTCAGGTGGTCAGTGCGTTTTGTGGTCTCCTGGCCCAACTGTGACGCTCAGTGGGTGGGTGGGGGGGTGGGGGGGTGTCACTGTAGTACTAAGCCAACCTGTGAACCACAGACACAGAAAGCTTATGATAGTTGCACCAGAAGCTAAAATGAGAAAACACATGATGAGTTCTGTGAGGCCTGTATACTTCTCTGCCTGGCTTAACTGTGATAGCAAGATAATCAAGTCAATGGTTCCCTCCCCCCTGTCATTACATTTCCTCCTTTTGTACTAGAAAAAATAACTATTTAGCTCTTAGTGGTGGATATCTCCATAGGCATGATCTAAATACCCATTGGTTTACAGTTCAGTCTAGGGAACACAAAACACTGTTTCAATATCATCATATTACCATGGATAATTTATATCAATGTGAAAAATAGTCATCTCTCTAGGAACTGACTGAACTATCAGTAAATATGAACAATGACGCACCTTCTCTGATCCCATGCTAGGACACTTCCAATTGTACAGATAATACTGTAGATTCCCATCTCCGATGCCAAACTTGAGCTTCTCAAGGAAAGTCTTATTCTCCATCAGGTCCAGTGCATTGAAAACGTCAAACCCTTTCTGGATATTGATATTGACGATAGGGATGAAAGAGGGGGATACAGAGAGATGGGGGAGAGGGATTGAGTTGTGTATAATTCATCGTCATCTGAGTATACAACAAATTAAGAACACCAGCTCTTTCCATGACAGACTGACCAGGTGAATCCAGGTGAAAGCCATTATCCCTTATTTATGTCCCTTGTTAAATCCACTTCAAATCAATGTAGATCAATGGGAGGAGACCGACTAAAAGGATTTAAAGTTGAGACAACTAAGATACGTGTGCCATTCAGAGGGTAAATGGGCAAGACAAAATATTTAAGTGCCTTTGAACAGGTTTGGTAGTACGTAACAGGCACAGCAGTTTGTGTCAAGAACTGCAATACTGCTGGATTTTTCACACAACATTTTCCTGTGTGTATCAAGCACGGTCCACCACTCAAAGGACATCAAGCCAACTTGACACAACTGTGGGAAGTATTGGAGTCAACATGGGCCAGCATCCCTGTGGAACACTTGACACCCTGTACAGACCATAGCCCGACAAATTGAGGCTGTTCTGAGAGCAAGTAAGTGGGGGTGCAACTCAATATTAGGAGGAATCCTAATGTTTGGTATACTCAGTTTACACAGTAAATATTTGACCTGGTACCCAAATCCAACTCCCATTTGACCGCCGACCCCCAGCCACCTGAAGAGGACCAACTCACCGACTTGGCCAGAATGAGTGCGTCAGACATCAGGTCCAGCAGGGTGGTGGTGGTGTGCACGTTGTAGAAGGAGTAGGCTGCCTTGAGGCTGCGGTGCACTGGATGGTTCATAATAGTAGAAGGGAGCGTGTAGAAGCTCAGGAAGTCCGTCACCTTGCCCCCAGAGGACTGCCACAGGGAGAAGACACACGTCCTCCAACTTTACATTCACTCTATTTTAGATGTGTGTGAAATGCATTTCCAGAGCACTGACATAATGTGAACAATGTTGTCAAGAGGTAGAAGAGTAGAGGGTATCTGGGTAGCTGTCCATATATGGTCGTGTGAAATGGTCTACTTGGTGTATACCATATATACTAAGCGTGTAAGGTGTTGTAATGTTATGGGTGTCTACGGTAGTGTACGTTTCATCAATGGTACTGACTACGACCAGGTAGGTGTCGATTATGCTCTCCTGGGGCAGCAGCCAGTGCTCCACCTCCTCGGGGCTCATGACAGGGGCCAGGTGAAACTGGCTCAGGTACTCCAGGAGCAGGCGATGCACGGCCGGGACATCCTTCCTGGTCATCGGCCGCAAGCCAGACGTCTTTGGGGACTGGAGAGAAGGAGATGGAAGGTCATGGCAATCATTTTCAATTGGAGAGTTATGTCAACACAATAGACATTTCAAATAGAGGCATCAGGTGATGGCTGAGCGGTCAGGCGTTGTGCAAAGATAGCCTCCTAATGGCGCTTTGCTCACTGACTCACCTCATTCAGACGGTACAGCTTCATGGTGCGTTGCATAGTCATGTTCCGGCTCAGGTGAGAGAACTTCACCTCGATCAGCTTGCGTGGGTTCAGAGAGCGATGCCAGTACCTATACAGAGAACAGATTTTATAATCACTATGTTTTTGTGTTTAAGAGCATATGAATTTGGTTGGATGGGTATCTGTCTGGTGTGGTTGGTGTGTCTCTGTGACCCACCTGCAGGTGCCCACGGGTTTGGGCAGTACCACACCAGCGGTGTAGACAGCCTGGAAGATGCCCTTCAGGTTGACCCGTCTGGTGATCTCTCTGATCAGGACTGGGGCTACCCGCTTGGAGCGCAGCTTCTTGTGGACGCACAGGAAGTTGATCTCCACCATCTTCTTATCCCTAAATGACAAAAACAGTCTAAAGTAACGAAGGCCTCTTAATGTCTGCCTTCTTACAGCAAATTAACACAAGAGATGATATAGTCAAGGAGCAAATGAATATTACATTCCTATTGTTAGCTATATTAAAATACTACAGTGTATGGGAGCAATAAAAGGGTGTGAACAAGAGCATGATGTATATTCACTGACTGGTCATAGATGCGGATGTTGGCAGGGATGGCACTGATGAAGCCTACCAGCTTCTGGTTGGAGTTCACCCTCACCCCACAGTGCCACTGGGGCAGCCAGCCGGGGGGGCGCAGAGCCCTGAGGTAGAAAGACATTACAATTACAGGCCAGTTCCCAACTATGAAAGAAAATCTGAGGGCCAGGTTTTCCTGGTCAGAAAAAAAAAAACCTGCCTTTAAACTAAAAAACAACATAAAATAGCTGTCTATTGAAAGAGATTGTTACTCAGCTTGTCTCATTTATGTAACAAAGGTGACGTAGCTAAGTAATAAAGAGTTACCAGAGCAGAAACTCTGGGGAGTAGTCGAAGCGGAACATGTTGTCATCATCCTCCACGTAGTTCTCATTGAGCAGAGTGTACAGCTCCTTCAGCTAAGAGGAGGAAGAGTAACAGACTGAGCCATGGGAAAAAGGTCTAGGGTTAAATTGAGTAATGGTAAAGTGGGGTCAGCTGTTGGAATAACCACAAGTGAAGTATTTTGATTGCTATCACTATATTGTTTTGGGACACTCTGGGGTGGAGGGGTTGTAGAGGAGCCTGCTCACCACAGCGGCGTTGCCCAGGTCCAAGGCGTCCCACGTGAAGCCTGGAGGAAGGCTGTAGGGCTCCTCCCGGATGTTGTCTTTGTCAGGCTCGATGGAACCATGTGATGTCACCATCTCCCCTAAGGTAAACAACAAAACGCAATGTAAGAGGATATTAGCAATCTTCATAATCAATGTAAAGATACAAAGCATACATTTTATTTAACCTTAAACTAGGCAAGTCAGTTAAGAAGAATTTCTTATTTTACAATGACCGCCTACTCCGGCCAAACCCTACGACGGGATTGAACCAGGGTCTGTAGTGACGCCTCTAGCACTGAGATGCAATGCCTTAGACCGCTGCGCCACTCGGGAGCTATTTTAGGAGGTTTAGTCCAAAAACAGAGTGACCAATTAGACTACTCATATCAAATCTCTTCAGGTCACTACCGCTTTTTAGAAGAAACAAAATAAAATCATTGGCCTATTGTAACAATGAAAAGCCTGTCTAAATATAATTCATCTACACTGAACAAAAATATAAACATGCAAAGTCTAGGTCAAATGTTTCATGAGCTGAAATAAAAAGATCCCAGAATTGTTTCATATGCACAAAAAGCTTCTCTCTCTCAAATGTTATGCACAAATATGTTTACATCCCTGTTAGTAGCATTTCTCCTTTGTCAAGATAATCCATCCACCTGACAGGTGTGGCATATCAAGAAGCTGATTAAACAGCATGATCATTACACAGGTGCACCTTGTGCTTGGGACAACAAAAGGCCACTAAAATGTGCAGTTTTGTTACACAATGCCACAGATGTCTCAAGTTTTGAGGGAGTGTGCAATTGGCATACTGACGGCAGGAATGTCCACCAGAGCTGTTGCCAGATAATTTAATATTAATTTCTCTACCATAAGCCTCCATCATTTGAGATAATTTGTCAGTACAGCCTCACAACAGCAGACCACGTGTAACCACGTCAGCCCAGGACCTCCACATCTGGCTTCTTCACCTGCAGGATCGTCCGAGACCAGCCACCCAGACAGGTGATGAAACTGTGGGTTTGAACAAACAACATTTCTGCAGAAACTGTCAGAAACAGTCTCAGGGAAGCTCATTTGCGTGCTCGTCGTCCACACCAGGGTCTTCACTTGACTGCAGTTCAGCGCTGTAACCGAATTCATTGGGCAAAGGCTCACCTTTGATGGCCACTGTCAAGCGGGAAAAGTGTGCTCATCACGGCTGATCCCGGTTTCTACTGTACCAGGCAGGTCTCGTGTATGGCGTCGTGTGGGCCAGCGATTTGCTGATGTCAACATTGTGAACAGAGTGCCCCATGATGGCGGTGGGATTATGGTATGGGCAGGTATAAACTACAGACAATTAACAATGCTTCCATGGCATGCATACTCAGACTTGTCACCCACTGAGCAAGTTTGGGATGCTCTGGATCGACATGTACGAGTTCCCGCCAATATCCAGCAACTTCGCACAGCCATTGAAGAGGAGCGGGACAACATTCCACAGGTCAATCAACAGCCTGATCAACTCCATGCGAAAGAGATGTGTCATATATATTTCAGTGTATGTGACATTGCTACACACAAGGATAAACCACAACTAAAATTCTTAATTCAATAAAACAACCTTTTGAATGTAGCCTATACGGTTTACATGCTTTTGCTATTATGGTCAGCCAATTAACGTGGCACTAGCTCCATGTGTGGCAAGCAACCTGGGAGATCTTTAAATCAATGCAAAATGGAATTAAAATTACAGAATTAAGTTAGCTAAACGAGAAGGTGAAAGCTACACCGAGCGATCATCAGGCCTGTTGTTTATTCTGAATGGAGTTGTAGTAAACAAGGACAGGAAGAGCAGCAAAATAGCCTCAAATACCCAGGTACAGTGCATTAGGAAAGTATTCAGCCCCCTTGACTTATTCCACATTACAGCCTTATTCTAAAATGGATTAAATTGGGGAGGGTTCTCATCAATCTACACAGAAATCTTTGCAAATGCATAAAAATACTAAGTATCACATAAGTATTCAGACCCTTTGCTATTAGACTCGAAATTGAGCTCAGGAGCATCCTGCTTCCATTGACCATCCTAATGAAGTTTCCACAACTTGGAGTCCACCTGTGGTAAATTCAATTGATTGGACACAATTTGGAAAGGCACACACCTCTCTATATAAGGTCCCACAGTTGACAGTGCACTTCAGAGCAAAAACCAAGCCATGAGTTAGAAGGAATTGTTTGTAGAGCTCTGAGACAGGATTGTGTCGATGCACAGATCTGGGAAGGGTACCAAAATATGTCTGCAGCAAGTCCCCAAGAACACAGTGGCCTCCATCACTCTTAAATGGAATCACCGAAAAGTTCAAATCCCACCGTACCTTCTCCACCATGCAATCTGGTATCCAAGCTGGTCATGGGTGCACCTCAACCACACTCAATGTTCTAAACGATATAACTGCCATTGAAAAAATATACAGTACTGTGCAGCAGTCTTCATTGACCTGGCCAAGGCTTTTGACTCTGTCAAACACTGCATTCTTATCGGCAGACTCAATAGCCTTGGTTTCTCAAATGACTACCTCTCCTGGTTCACCAATTACTTCTCAGACAGAGTTCAGCGTGTCAAATCAGAGGGCCTGTTGTCTAGGCCCTCTGGGGTCTATGGGGGTGCCACAGGGTTCAAATCTCGGGCCAACTCTCTTCTCTGTATACATCAATGATGTTGCTCTTGCTGCTGGTGATTCTCTGATCCACCTCTACACAGACGAAACCATTCTGTATACTTCTGGCCCTTCTTTGGACACTGCGTTAACAACTCTCCAGGCGAGCTTCAATGCCATACAACTCTTCTTCCGTGGCTTCCAACTGCTCTTAAATGCAAGTAAAACTAAATGCCTGCTCCTCAACCGATTGCTGCCCGCACCCGCCCGACCAGCATCACTACCCTGGACGGTTCTGACTTTGAATATGTGGACAACTACAAATACCTAGGTGTCTGGTTAAACTGTAAACTCTCCTTCCAGACTCACATCAAGCATCTCCAATCCAAAATTAAATCTAGAATCAGCTTCCTACTTCACAACAAAGCCTCCTTCGCTCATGCTGCCAAACATACCCCCATAAAACTGACTATCCTACCGATCCTTGACTTCGCCAATATAATTTACAAAATAGCCCCCAACAGTATTCAGCAAATTGGATGCAGTCTATCACAGTGCCATCCATTTTGTCACCAAAGCTCCATATACTACCCACCACTGCGACCAGTATGCCCTCGTTGGCTGGCCCTCGTTACATATTCGTCGCAAAACCCACTGGTTCCAGGTCATCTATAAGACTTTGCTAGGTAAAGCCCAGCCTTATCCCAGCTCACTGGTCACCACAGCAACAGCCACCCGTAGCACACGCTCCAGCAGGTATATTTCACTGATTATCCCCAAAGCCAACACCTCCTTTGGCCGCCTTTCCTTCCAGTTCTCTGCTGCCAATGACTGGAACAAATTGCAAAAATCACTGAAGCTGGAGACTTCTATCTCCATAACTAACTTTAAGCATCAGCTGTCAGAGCAGCTTATACCGATCACTGCACCTGTACACAGCCCTTCTGTAAATAGCCCACCCAACTACCTCATCCCCATAGTAATTTTGCACCCCAGTATCTCTACTTGCACATCATCTGCACATCTATCACTCCAGTGTTAATGCTAAATTGTAATTATTTCGCCACTATGGCCTATTGCCTTACCTCCCTAATCTTACTACATTTGCACACACTGTACATTGATTTTTCTATTATGTTATTGGCTGTACGTTTGCTAATCACATTTGTAACTGTTGTTGTTAATGTCGCACTGCTTTGCTTGATCTTGGCCAGGTCGCAGTTGTAAATGAGAGTGAAATAAAAACACAAATAAAATAAAAAAAATGGAACAAGTTTGGAAACACCAAGATTCTTCCTAGAGCTGGATGCCCGGCCAAACTGAGCAATCAGGGGAGAAGGGTCTTGGTCAGGGAGGTGACCAAGAACCTGATGGTCACTGACAGAGCTGCAGAGTTCCTCTGTGGAGATGGGAGAACCTTCCAGAAGGACAACCATCTCCGCAGTACTCCAAAAATCAGGCCTTTATGGTAGAGTGGACAGACGGAAACCACTCCTCAGTAAAAAGCCTGCTGGGAGTTTGCTCTCAGGACTCTCAGACCATGAGAAACAAGATTCTCTGGTCTGATGAAACCAAGATTGAATTCTTTGGCCTGAATGCCAAGCATCACATCTGGAGGAAACCTGGCACCACTCTTTCGGTGAAGCAAGGTGGTGGCAGCATCATGCTCCGGGGATGTTTTTCAGCGGCAGGGAGACAAGTCACGAATGAGGGAAAGATGAACAGAGCAAAGTACAGAGAGATCCTTGATGAAAACCTGCTCCAGAGTGCTCAGGACCTCCGACTGGGTCGAAGGTTCACATTCCAAAAAGACAATGACCCTCAGCGCACAGCCATGCCAATAGAGGAGTGGCTTAGGGACAAGTGTCTGAATGTCCTTGAGTGTCCCAGCCAGAGCCTGAACCCGATCGAACATCTCTGGAGAGAACTGAAAATAGCTGTGCCGCAACGCTCCCCATCCAACCTGACAGAGCTTGGGAGGATCTGCAGAGAAGAATGTGCCAAGATTGTAGTGAAGAAGCCTGGAGGCTGTAATCGCTGCCAAAGGTGCATCAACAAAGTACTAAGTAAAGAGTCTGAATACCTACGTAAATGTGATATTTACATTTCTAAAAACCAGTTTTTGCTTTGTCGTTATGGATAATTGTATGTAGATTGATGAGGGGAAAAAACAATTTAATCCATTTTAAACTAAGCCTGTAACATAACAAAATGTGGAAAAAGCCAAGAGGTCTGAATATTTCCGAATGCACTGTGGCTAGCTAAAAATGAGCTGGCGAACATAGCTAGCTCCTTTAAATCGAATTGATGCAGTCAAGACAGGCACTACCAGATGGGATGACAGACAAACTTGTAGAGGCCATAGGTTATCTAACTAGGGCGAGTGTGTATGGGACTTTGATCGACAATGACGTTGTTTTGAGTTGCGAAACAGGCCCTCCATAAATATAGAGTGTTATTATGTTCCTCAACTAATTCAGAGCATAGTGTGTTCTCGCTCTGCACTTGTTCTAGGCCCAATGGCTGTTTCCTGGTCTCTTTTACTCTGCCTCCACTGCTGTTTCCTAGAAATCTGTCTTTTTCCCCCGGGTTCATTTGGAGCGAACCATTACCTCATACGTGAATAAATGGCTGGGTATCCCACAATGCCTGAGTAACATCGGCCTCTATGGCAAAGGGGTCCTTGAACTACCTCTTACAAGTCTAACGGAGGAGTACAAGTGCTCTAAAGTAAGACTTCAGATGACATTGAAGGACTCCAAAGATCAGACCATTAGCAAGACTCCCCTACAAACTGGACATCATCCAAGGCTGTGCAGCAAGCAACATCAGCCCTGAGACACCAAATCATTGTGGGGAATATCCAGCATGAAAGAGGAGGCTTTGGCCTGGCAGCAAGCAAACCAACGTTCCATAAGGCAAAAACATCTGAACGCAGAGCTGTTTATGATGTGCTTCCATAACCAAAAAACCTACATCAATGGTATTGCGAGGACCCGACCTATCCCCTCTGCCCAGCTCCAGCGACTCTCAGGTTGCAAGACCAGCCTCTCACAAGGCTGCTACACCTGGAGGCACAATCGGGTCCTCAAGAGCCTGGCTGCAGCACTTGAGACCAAGAGGAGTGCAACCAATGTATTACTTCCAAAAACAAGCAATCCCATCAAAACAACAACATTCATCCGGGAGGGACAGAAAAGGCCCAAGCATCCTCCTACGAAGCCAGAAACTGGACACCTAGCCATGGCCCGGGACTGGAAGATGCTTGTCGATATTGGCCAGCAACTCATTTTTCCACCTGAGATTGCTTCTACCAACCTTAGGCCAGACATGGTACTCTGGTCCCCTTCATGAAAGGCTGTGTACATCATAGAGCTCACAGTCCCGTGGGAAAACTCTGTTGTAGAGGTCTACGAGCGTAAGAAACTGCGTTACACAGAGTTGGAAGCAGATGCAACTCAGTGTGACTGGAATGCAAAAGTCTGGCCAGTTGAAGTGGGATGCAGAGGATTCGTGGCTTCTTCCACCATCAGGTTGCTGAAAGAACTTGGAATCCAGGGACAGGCACTGCGGCAGACCGTCAGAGCAGTTTCTCAAGCAGCTGAAAGAGGCAGCCAGTGGATGTGGATCAAACGGAAGGAACCTTGCTGGGCTATAACTTCATGACCCCCCACCCCCACCTGAGAACCCAATTCAGATCCCTCCAACTTGAGGAGGGCATATGAGGTATGCAGTCAGCTGTAGAGCTGGCTCAGGGAATAGGGCGCCCCTGCCTTGCGTAGTCCCATGGGAAATCTTAATGGGGCATGGGACACAAGCTAAAGCTTGATCACCATTTAGCTGGTGACCTTTGATGAGGGTGTTTAGTGATTAAAGACCGAAACACCCACTGATTCGAAGGCACACTACTGAGGATGTGTCCCAAAATTGACATCTTAACCCAGTCTAAGAAATAAACCTCCCATGCCACTCTGCAAATCTCATGGGAGTTTAAATTTTTTTTTTTTATATATATTTTTATTTCACCTTTATTTAACCAGGTAGGCTAATTGAGGAAAAAGTTCTCATTTGCAACTGCGACCTGGCCAAGATAAAGCATAGCAGTGTGAACAGACAACACAGAGTTATACATTGAGTAAACAATTAACAAGTCAATAACACAGTAGAAGAAAAGGGGAGTCTATATACAATGTGTGCAAAAGGCATGAGGAGGTAGGCGAATAATTACAATATTGCAGATTAACACTGGAGCGACAAATGATCAGATGATCATGTACAGGTAGAGATATTGGTGTGCAAAAGAGCAGAAAAGTAAATAAATAAAAACTGTGGGGATGAGGTAGGTGAAAATGGGTGGGCTATTTACCAATAGATTATGTACAGCTGCAGCGATCAGTTAGCTGCTCAGATAGCTGATGTTTGAAGTTGGTGAGGGAGATAAAAGTCTCCAACTTCAGCGATTTTTGCAATTCGTTCCAGTCACAGGCAGCAGAGTACTGGAACGAAAGGCGGCCGAATGAGGTTTTGGTTTTAGGGATGATCAGTGAGATACACCTGCTGGAGCGCGTGCTACGGATGGGTGTTGCCATCGTGACCAGTGAACTGAGATAAGGCGGAGCTTTACCTAGCATGGCCTTGTAGATGACCTGGAGTCAGTGGGTCTGGCGACGAATATGTAGCGAGGGCCAGCCGACTAGAGCATACAAGTCGCAGTGGTGGGTAGTATAAGGTGCTTTAGTGACAAAACGGATGGCACTGTAATAAAATGCATCCAGTTTGCTGAGTAGAGTGTTGGAAGCGATTTTGTAGATGACATCGCCGAAGTCGAGGATAGGTAGGATAGTCAGTTTTACTAGTGTAAGCTTGGCAGCGTGAGTGAAGGAGGCTTTGTTGCGGAATAGAAAGCCGACTCTTGATTTGATTTTCGATTGGAGATGTTTGATATGGGTCTGGAAGGAGAGTTTGCAGTCTAGCCAGACACCTAGGTACTTATAGGTGTCCACATATTCAAGGTCGGAACCATCCAGTGTGGTGATGCTAGTCGGGCATGCGGGTGCAGGCAGCGATCGGTTGAAAAGCATGCATTTGGTTTTACTAGCGTTTAAGAGCAGTTGGAGGCCACGGAAGGAGTGTTGTATGGCATTGAAGCTCGTTTGGAGGTTAGATAGCACAGTGTCCAATGACGGGCCGAAAGTATATAAAATGGTGTCGTCTGCATAGAGGTGGATCAGGGAATCGCCCGCAGCAAGACCAACATCATTGATATATACAGAGAAAAGAGTCGGCCCGAGAATTGAACCCTGTGGCACCCCCATAGAGACTGCCAGAGGACCGGACAGCATGCCCTCCGATTTGACACACTGAACTCTGTCTGCAAAGTAATTGGTGATCCAGGCAAGGCAGTCATCCGAAAAACCGAGGCTACTGAGTCTGTCGATAAGAATCTGGTGATTGACAGAGTCGAAAGCCTTGGCAAGGTCGATGAAGACGGCTGCACAGTACTGTCTTTTATCGATGCCGGTTATGATGTCATTTAGTACCTTGAGTGTGGCTGAGGTGCACCCGTGACCGGCTCGGAAACCAGATTGCATAGTGGAGAAGGTACGGTGGGATTCGAGATGGTCAGTGACCTGTTTGTTGACTTGGCTTTCGAAGACCTTAGATAGGCAGGGCAGAATGGATATAGGTCTGTAACAGTTTGGGTCCAGGGTGTCTCCCCCTTTGAAGAGGGGGATGACTGCAGCAGCTTTCCAATCCTTGGGGATCTCAGACGATATGAAAGAGAGGTTGAACAGGCTGGTAATAGGGGTTGCGACAATGGCGGCGGATAGTTTCAGAAATAGAGGGTCCAGATTGTCAAGCCCAGCTGATTTATACGGGTCCAGGTTTTGCAGCTCTTTCAGAACATCTGCTATCTGGATTTGGGTAAAGGAGAACCTGGAGAGGCTTGGGCGAGGAGCTGCGGGGGGGCCGGAGCTGTTGGCCGAGGTAGGAGTGGCCAGGCGGAAGGCATGGCCAGCCGTTGAGAAATGCGTGTTGAAGTTTTCGATAATCATGGATTTGTCAGTGGTGACCGTGTTCCCTAGCCTCAGTGCAGTGGGCAGCTGGGAGGAGGTGCTCTTGTTCTCCATGGACTTCTCAGTGTCCCAGAACTTTTTGGAGTTTGAGCTACAGGATGCAAACTTCTGCCTGAAGAAGCTGGCCTTAGCTTTCCTGACTGACTGCGTGTATTGGTTCCTGACTTCCCTGAACAGTTGCATATCGCAGATGCTATTGCAATCCGCCAGAGGATGTTTTTGTGCTGGTCGAGGGCAGTCAGGTCTGGAGTGAACCAAGGGCTGTATCTGTTCTTAGTTCTGCATTTTTTGAACGGAGCATGCTTATCTAAAATGGTGAGGAAGTTACTCTTAAAGAATGACCAGGCATCCTCAACTGACGGGATGAGGTCAATGTCCTTCCAGGATACCCGGGCCAGGTCGATTAGAAAGGCCTGCTCACAGAAGTGTTTTAGGGAGCATTTGACAGTGATGAGGGGTGGTCGTTTGATTGCGGCACCGTAGCGGATACAGGCAATGAGGCAGTGGTTGCTGAGATCCTGGTTGAAGACAGCGGAGGTGTATTTGGAGGGCCAGTTGGTCAGGATGACATCTATGAGGGTGCCCTTGCTTACAGAGTTAGGGTTGTACCTGGTGGGTTCCTTGATGATTTGTGTGAGATTGAGGGCATCTAGCTTAGATTGTAGGACTGCCGGGGTGTTAAGCATATCCCAGTGTAGGTCACCTAACAGAACAAACTCTGAAGCTAGATGGGGGGCAATCAATTCACAAATGGTGTCCAGGGCACAGCTGGGAGCTGAGGGGGGTCGGTAGCAGGCGGCAACAGTGAGAGACTTATTTCTGGAGAGAATAATTTTCAGAATTAGTAGTACGAACTGTTTGGATATGGACCTGGAAAGTATGACATTACTTTGCAGGCTAACTCCTCCACCTTTGGCAGTTCTATCTTGACGGAAGATGTTATAGTTGGGTATGGAAATCTCTGAATTTTTGGTGGCCTTCCTGAGCCAGGATTCAGACACGGCAAGGACATCAGGGTTAGCAGAGTGTGCTAAAGCAGTGAGTAAAACAAACTTAGGGAGGAGGCTTCTGATGTTGACATGCATGAAACCAAGGCTTTTTCGATCACAGAAGTCAACAAATGAGGGTGCCTGGGGACATGCAGGGCCTGGGTTTACCTCCACATCACCCGCGGAACAGAGAAGGAGTAGTATGAGGGTGCGGCTAAAGGCTATCAAACCTAGTCGCCTAGAGCGTTGGGGACAGAGAATAAGAGGAGCAGGTTTCTGGGCATGGTAGAATATATTCAGGGCATAATGCGCAGACAGGGGTATGGTGGAGTGCGGGTACGGCGGAGGTAAGCTCAGGCACTGGGTGATGATGAGAGGTTTTATCTCTGGACATGCTGGTTGTAATGGGTGAGGTCACCGCATATGTGGGAGGTGGGACAAAGGAGGTATCAGGGGTATGAGGAGTGGGACTAGGGGCTCCATTGTGAACTAAAACAATGATAACTAACCTGAGCAACAGTATACAAGGCATATTGACATTTGAGAGAGACATACAGCGAGGCATACAGTAATCACAGGTGTTGAATTGGGAAAGCTAGCTAAAACAGTGGGTGAGACAACAGCTAATCAGCTAGCATAACAACAGCAGGTAAAATGGCATTGACTAGGCAACGGGGCCGACAGATAAATCAAACAAGCAGAATGGAGTACCGTGATTAATGGACAGTCCAGCGTGCATCAGCTATGTAGCCAAGTGATCAGAGTCCAGGGGCAGCGGTGGATGGGGCAGGGGGGCTGGACTGGCGAGTGTTATCCAGGTTTTAAAAAACTAACAATGACTAAATAGCTTGTAGCTAGTTAGCTGGTTCGCTTCTGGAGGTTCTTGAGTGTGTTCTAAAAATTAAAAATAATAGCGATTCCGTATCACATTGGGTGAGGCAGGTTTCCGGAAGGTATAAACAAATTTTTTAAATCGGGAAGAGATAGAAAGTACATATGGGCCACTGCAATGCAGACGGTTAGCAGGCCTGTGCTAACAAGCTAACAGATTAGCAGGCCGGGGTAAACAAGTTAGTAGTTAGCGGACCTGGGCTAAACAAGCTACATTTTAGATTGGAGATGTTTGATATGAGTCTGGAAGGAGAGTTTACAGTCTAGCCAGACACCTAGGTACTTATAGATGTCCACATATTCTAGGTCGGAACCATCCAGGGTGGTGATGCTAGTCGGGCGTGCGAGTGCATACCATCTATTGGCACAATGGACAGTTTTAACATCTCGTCCTGTGTTTTATGATTCATTTCTGTGATGTCGGACCAGGGCTCAGGTTTTCAGCTCACTGAGCTTGGGTCAGACCAGAATCAAATTTTCAGTTCTGATAAGAAATCTAAACTGCATTCCGGTCTCGTCTGCAGTCCGGCAGTGTCAAGTATGCATGAACTTTGAATTTATGGCGACTTTGTGAAGTAAATTTCTGTACCCCTGCCAAATGTCATACCTAGCTTGGGGACGGGCTGTGTGTCCCAGAACTGGTAGCTGCGTCGGGTTGCCTCCTCCATGGTTTTGGCAGGGCCCTGGCCTACAGAGAAAAGTTCAATTGCCTTTTGGATCTCCTGCAGCTTATCAGCAGGCAGTGAGTTCACCTGTGTAGAGAGAGAGAAAGAGTAATGTAGGATTGAAAAGGAAATAAATTGCCAAATGCAAAACAACGTCTGCACAGACAAACACACCCACTAAACTCCATTCAGTTTTGTAGAGGCCGTTTTAAAAAGTTACAGAACAATAAGTCAATGTCAGTCTTTCTAGCACTACTCTCGCAAAAGGAACAAACAGAGGGACACAAACACAAAGCAAAAACATTTGCCCCCACACTCACTCATGTGGCCTACACACATGTACATACATCTACCTTGCCTAGCGGATCCTCCTCTGCAGGTTCTTTATTTGCCCCAGACTTCTTCTTCTTCTTTTTGTTTTTCTTCTTCTTGGCACCGCTGTCATCTCCCTGGACCTTGTCACTACCATAGGACAACAACAACAACTATAAGACTTTCCATAGGCCAGGAGAATGCCACAACTGTTTCAGTCCTCTTCACTACCATCCCAGAATACAGTTTTTTTAAAGATAGGTTGGCAACAAACATGCGGTGACCTTTTGTCTCAAATACACATAATTTACAGTTCATCCCTAAGCTAGTTTAAATTGGTTGGAGTTATTCCTCCATCCCCTGATCATCAATGACTCTAGAAGAGCCCCCCACCCCCACCCAGAGGCCCATTTCCTGGGCAGGACAGGGAGTTAGCAGTATACTTACAAGAACAGGGGATAATCCCATTAGCGTCCAAGAGGGGAGTGAGGCTAGGGACTGGCCTGTATTTGTAACACCAGGACAGATGGTGAATCACATGACCCCCGGGGGGAGTATGTGTGGCTATGCGTGTCAGTGTGTACGTGTGTATGAGGGAACAATAGACGACCAAGCATTCAATGGCTTATTCGACAGGCTTCCATTCTACCATCCAGAACCATTCACCCTTTCGTTTCATTTAGCTAACTAACATTAACATGAATATGTGATTTGATAGCTAACTTATTTAACTACCTAGCAGGGTTCCAGGTGATCGCATACACGCTGACATCGTCAAGCCACACAAGGGCTGTAATCCACACCTAGTTTAAATAGGTTGTTGTTGAAAGAACAAATATAGCTTCAATGCAAGCAAGAGACTTTTAACAATGGTTGCATCCCAGCTAAACAAATAGCAAGCTAGCGACATGTCACTATATGGTTAGGCCAACCCTGCAATTTACAGAAGGAATGTTGAGCAGTTACTTTTATTTTCTCCTGGCAAAATAAGGGCGTTCTAGAGCTCAAACTCTGGCACTTATCTTTTGTTTAAAAAAAATATATATTCCAACTAACAGGGTGGAACCTAACTGGGTAGAAATTTGAACACAAATTAGCCATAGTTCTGTGAGTGAGCAAGAATGAGCTAGCATAATAGTGATCTATAATTTAGCCTAACAGGGTAGAAATGTATGAGTGGGCCAAACAGACTAACAACATGAAACATGGAAAAATAGATAACAAAAATGTGTGTTTATATTGTTGCACCTCTGCACCACCGTTTTCCCACCAAAGAAATTATGCAACTTCCTGAATGTGGTGTCATTTTAGAAAGGGATTGTTTTCGTAAATGGAGCATTACAACAAACTATCAGGGACACAAAGAACATCTGAAATAATAAATACAATAACCATGAAAAAACGTTATTGATAAGAGAATTTAACAAGGACTATAAAATAATGTAGATTTAAAATATCATCAGGCTTATATTTCATGGAAGTTGATAAATAATATTTAAAAAATGCATAACATTCCCTTTCAATGGCCAAATTTATGTGTTATGGTAAAGTACACCTGACCATATATTTAATGCCTTTTGGAATCCACATGTTACACTAAATAAGAAGTGACATTTCCTGGGGACAGAACATGCAGCGCATGGTAGGAATGAACCAAATATACTAAATACATTTAGCACCCATCATGCTGGTGTTGCTGTGCTGAAAAGGAAAACAGACTATGCATCATTAGAGTAAATCATATGTTGATTGTTTTTGACAGACAGTGTCACAAGTTCGGGAGTCAGCTAGCTAACAAGTCAACGTCGTAAAAAGTCATAGCTGGCTAGCTAGTTAGCTAACGTTATTAGTTTCGCATTTGAGTTAGGACGTGGTATTTAACATTTGGGCGCTGTTCTCGATATAAATGCCAGGTGTTCCAGTTTAATATTTTACTGAATCTGATTTGTGTTGGTCTTCACCGCATAACTATATTTCATTTATCATAATAATGGGTTCAATTTCTTGTACAGTGACCAAAGGTAGTTAACTATAACTCGCGATAAAAGCAAAAGGAGGAATGGGATGAAACCCCGCCCACAACAGGAAAATGCCCTATTTAGATCCAATCAGAGCGAAAAGCAGGTAATTAGTAAACCGTTATCACCAATCGTTCAAAAGAAAGTGGGAGGGATTAGTTGAATTAGTATGCCCAACCTTAGGTTGCATCGTATCTTTAAAACGAGCATAAGAGCATGACACATTTTCTATAATGCTACAAAAATAAGTTTGCACCCTTACCAATCATCAAAGTGATGCTCTTCATTTTCGCAATCACTGCAATGTCCATGGTCTTCTTCTACCTCCTCTTCTTTCTCCGGCTTCGGTGCTGTCTCATTCTCATCCGCCATCTTTAAACCAGGAAGTGAAGAAACACCGCGTGCATTCATCTCCTCAACACAACCTGCGATACTATTGGCTGACTGTTGCGGTGCATTCTGGTTCCTGTAGTCATTCATGTGACAGGTTGTGAAATTGAAATCTGAATTTTAACAACACTTTCGATGCAGGCAAATGGATGCATAAGGCTTCGTAAGGTACAAGTCCCTAAACAGGTTTGAGCCTCAGTTGCCTATTAAGCAATGTCACGTAGTTGTGACTCACTCAATGATTTATAAATACACGCTAGATGATCGCTCAGCTATGAACTAAAAATACAAATTGAAACAATTTAATAAAACAAATTTCCTTTAACTATTGTTTTTAAAAAGTACCTATTTTACTGTCCCCACTACAACAAAAGTTACTTAAATACATGCCATTTGTAATACTGTATACTTCCATTCATTTCTATGAAGGACGGCTCGTTCTGGGAAGTACAAATTATGACATCAGCAATCCAGAGATGAGATACATCAGAGACTCACCTGTGTTGATATGTGCCATTCATAGACAGTATGGGGGTGCCAGCAAATCTTGTCACCTGACCTGGGTATAATCATATGATACCAGTGGTGTATAGTAGCTAAGTAAAAATACTCTAAAGTAGTACTTAAGAAGAGTTCTGGGGTATCCAAAATCAAATCAAAAGTTGGAGTCTTTGACAATTTTTAGGGCCTCCCTCTGACACCGCCTGATATAGAGGTCCTGGATGGCAGGAAGCTTCGCCCCAGTGATGTACTGGGCTGTACGCACTACCCTCTGTAGTGCCCTGCGGTCGGAGGCCGAGAAGCTGCTATACCAGGCAGTGATACAACCCGTCAGGATGCTCTCGATGGTGCAGCTGTAGAACCTTTTGAGGATCTGAGGACCCATGCCAAATCTTTTCAGTCTCCTGAGGGGGAATAGGTTTTGTTGTGCCCTATTCACTACTGTCTTGGTGTGCTTGGACCATGTTAGTTTGTTGGTGATGTGGACACCAAGGAACTTGAAGCTCTCAACCTGCTCCACTACAGCCCCGTCAATGAGAATGGGGGTGTGCTCTGTCCTCCATTTCCTGTAGTCCACAATCATCTCCTTTGTCTTGATCACGTTGAGAGGTTGTTGTCCTAGCACCACATGGCCAGGTTCTGACCTCCTCCCTATAAGCTGTCTCATCGTTGTCGGTGATCAGGCCTACCGCTGTTCTGTCGTGCCTAGCTGTGCAGTCATGAGTGAACAGGGAGTACATGAGGGGACTGAGCAGGGTGCGTGCTCAGGATCAGCGTGTTGAGGATCAGCATGGCGGATGTGTTGTTACCTACCCTTACCACCTGGGGGCAGCCCGTCAGGAAGTCCAGGATCCAGTTGCAGAGGGAGGTGTTTAGTCCTGAGCTTATTGATGAACTTTGAGGACACTATGGTGTTGAACGCTCAGCTGTAGCCAATGAATAGCATTCTCACATACTGTAGGTGTTCCTTTAGTCTAGGTGGGAAAGGGCAGTGTGGAGTGCCAATAAAGAATGCATCATCTGTGGATCTGTTAGGACGGTATGCATATTGGAGTGTGTCTAGGGTTCCTGGGATAATGGTGTTGAAAAGAGCCATGACCAAACTTTTAAAGCACTGCATGGCTATAGACATGAGTGCTTCGGGTCAGTAGTCATTTTGGCAGGTTTCCTTAGTGTTTCTGGGTTACACGGACTATGTTGGTTTGCTTAAAGCATGTTGGTATTACAGACACGGACGGGGAGAGGTTGAAAATGACAGTGAAGACACTTGCCAGTTGGTCAGCGCATGCTCGCAGTTCCCGTCCTGGTAATCCACCTGGCCCTGCGGCCTTGTGAATGCTGATCTGTTTAAAGGTCTTACTCGCATCGGCTCCGGAGAGCGTGATCACACTATTTTCCGGAACAGCTCGTGCTCTCATGCATGTTTCAGTGTTATTTGCCTCGAAGCGAGCATAGAAGTAGTTCAGCTCGTCTGGTAGGCTTGTGTTACTGGCCTTTACTATTTATATTTTTGACAACTTATACTTTTACTTCACTACATTCCTAAAGAAATATTGTACTTTTTACTCAATACATTTTCATTGACAACCCAAAGTACATTTTGAATGCTTAGCAGAACAGGAAAATTGTGAAATTCACACACTTATCAAGAGAACACATGGTCATTCCTACTGCCTATGTTCTGGTTGACTCACTAATCACAAATGCATCTTTTGAAAATAATGTCAGTGTTGTAGTATGCCCTAGCTGCTCATACATTTTAAAAACAAGAAAATGGTGCCGCCTGCTTAAGGAATTTGAAATGATTTATACTTTACTTTTGATACTTAAGCATATTTTAGCTATTATATTTACCTTTGATACTTAAATATATTTAAAACCAAATACTTTTAAACTTTACCTCAAGTAGTATTTTACTGGGTGACTCACTTTTACTTGCGTAACTTTCTACTAAGGTATCTATACCCTTACTCAAGTATGACAATTGGGTACATTTTCCACCGCTGTACGATGCACTGATTTCTGTCTTTTCATTTCACATTACTCGTACATCTTTACAACATCTGGATAGGTGAAACGAGTAAAACTTACAAATGGGGCTTTAATCATCTACACTGACACTAAATGAGTTGTGATAGTTTGATGTTCTCCAATGAATCCAGCACGACAGACGAACTAGACATTTATACGGCAGAAGGAGGCTCTGTGTGTGTTAGGATGTTGTGAATACTATCTCCTACTTCACTTCCCTCAAAGATAAATCTGTTTTCTCACACAAACACCATTCAAGCACAAAAACATTGGAATAGGATGCCAAATTTGAAAATACAGAAAGGCACAGTTGGGTTAAATATTTTTTATAAAAACTGAACATGCTACTCTTGGCTTTCACACAGACAAAGAAATACTGTACTAATGTCACTTACTATACTAATGTCAATGAGAATATTGCTCCTGAAGCTCAGGGAAATGATTTGTGTCTATAGTACTATAAAGACGTACCATCTTCAAAGTTTGGATTCAAGTGCTTTTGGTTGTTAAATAGACTGGGAGACCTTTCAGATTTGGTGGCTGGATTTAACACTGACCCATATGAATCTGATGCCCACAGAAATAAAAGTCACAACAAAGTACACAATGAAAGAGACACTAAGGTAAACAGGTAAGAATATACTGTCTTAGCAACTACAAGAAAGAATACTAACAGCTGCTTCCATTGAAATAAGGCAAATAAGGCATTTCAAACTGTGTGACTTTCAAGTGACTTTGAATTTAAATTTAAATGACCAGAAGAAAGAACACAAATAATAAAAGTCTAGTAACAATACATTCTACTAGTGCATTATGGATTATGAAAACTGACCTTGAAAATTCATGAAAGCTTCAATTATATGTATTCAACATAATCGTGGTCAATTGCATTAGTCTTGATTTGACCCTCTAACTTTGATGCTGTTTTTATTTGGCAAAAGGAAGTTAGTGTCAGAGAAAGTACATGCAGTATGCAAATGAATTCATTTCACTGAGAGAATTAGAATACTGTAACTACATTAGAACATAACATTTTACAACAATGTTAAATATAATCTAAACTTCTATCAGCAATTTCACACAGAAAGTAGTGTGTTTCATCATTTGCAACAAACACAATTTGTTGCAAACACATTAAGTGTTGAAATGTATTAATTCTGTCGCTAAGGTTAAGGCATTCATTCAGTATTTTGGACTGTGTCATGCCAAGTGTGACAGACCAATACCACGACAACTAGACTTAATTTACAGATAAAATTGAGTCAATAAACACTACCGTTGTCTTGGAAAAAGGAGCACAACTACAAGTCTTGCCCTGATAAAACACTTCTATAAGTTTCAACCATGATATTCTGTAATAGTAAAAAAAAAAAAGAATAATTGATTCAATATATATATATATAGTGCTTTTCTACCAACCGAGGTACTCTGAGAGCTTTACATAGTAGAGGGAAACTCGCCTCATCCACCATCAATGTGCGGCACCCACCTGGGTGATGCCCGGTGACCATTTTTGTGCCAGAACGCTCACCACACATCAGCTAAAAGAAGCATAAAAGTTAAATATTTCTTAACTTTAAATATGTAAAAAATGTCAGGAAACATCTTCATGATCTGCTCCAGGGACTCCAGGACACAAATCTGGCTTTGAATATAAAAACAAAAACTCTATATTGGCTTCATAGTAGGCAGACGGCTGCCAGGTAGAGTTCTGGTGTAAAACAGGTCAGTGCCAAAGTCATGTCTCTATGGAAACAGACACGAACACTCAATGCACTGATAAGAGTACAGAATACTCTCACAACAGCAACATGCCAGTGACTTTCTCTCCCAGCCAACACTATTCATCAACAGGCAAGACTATCATCCAGGTTTCACTGAGAAGGAATGATGTCATCCTCTCTGTAGCCAGGGAACCTTAGATGTCCTGACAATTCTAAATTGGGTGTATGAAAAGAGTACTGGGACATAGGCAGGTAGCAGCTTGTCCTTTTCACCCCAATTAGGGAGACTTTCCCCCCCAAAAGAGAAGCATGACGCTTATCAGATAAGTGTGGCACTAGTTCAGGTAGATATGCGTCATGCTTTGCCCTTGCTCTTAGCCAAAGCCATGCGATCGGACACAGTCTTGATGGGGACCCCCTTACCGGACAACTTGACATGGATGAAAAGGGTGGATGGAGAGAGGCTGGAGCCATCTGCCTTCAGCAAGTGGACATGGCGGTAACCTAGAAAAAAATAGACCCACTGGTGTCAGTGTCACCTCACAGACACACTAGCTACACAAACACCCCTACAATACAGAGACCGTACCTGTACGGAGGCTGGTGAAGGGCAAGGTGTACTGGCCCACAAAGTCGTTCTTGGCTTTGTGGTCATGGTCTTCCACTACAAAGCGTACCAGGGCCAGCTCAGGGACCTGCAGCTGGAAGCTCAAAGTGCTGTCCCAGCGTGGGTTAAAACCTGCAGGGGGCATAGGAGAGCTGTCAGACACTGCCATCCAACACCATTCACAGCCTGAAACTACTCAACAGACCGGGATAATGGCCTCTACACGACAAGTATCATTTTCTGGTACTCGCATGTCTCAGAAAACCTGTACTGAGCAAAGATAATGGAGTAGCTGGGGTATCTATCATGTTTTATTATCGTTATGTTAAAAATGAAATATGGGACTACGGAATAATGTTCCTGATCAATTTCCTGTGTGGAAAAGTGCCATAGGTGGTGGGAGTCATACAGGTGCCCTGGAATACTTATGTTATTTCATGGTTAAAAAAATAACCATGAATAATTCCTAATACTATTATGTTCTTCTAATTCTAATATGGTTCTAATATGGTTCATATGCGAACTCAACCCTTGTGATCCATTTTTTGAATGGGAGTATAATAGATGTGCAATAAATGAGTGGAAGGTTACCATTGTTGTCGATTCGGGGGGTTTTGTCTCTGGAATTATCAATGGCCACCCCGTGAATTTCCACCCACACCTGCGGGTCCACAATGGAGTTGGGCTTGTCTGTGTTGATCTTAGGCAGCTGCTGTGCTGATATTATCTGAACACAAAATCACCCCAATTATTTTTTTTGCCTTTGTAAATAAAACTCTAATATAAAAATGATTCAAATGAATTTGCAAAATTACTAATAAGGTGAAGTAGTTTACTACCTTGGTCTGCTTCCATAACACTGCTAACTAAAATGTGCCCTACTATTCCAACAAGGCAGTTACCACATCTAAACCACCACAACAGAATCTGATTCCCAGCAGGTTTCTCACCCGTATGGTGAGCTGTGTTGGGATGTGTCCTGGCCCACCTCCTGTGATCTCTGGGTTGAAGCTGGAGCTGGGGCTACACAGGAAGCTGGGCTTGAGGACGTATCCGCAGCGGCCATTAGGCAGGAAGCGGCCCTGGTTCAGATCCATCTGCTCCCCTGGAGTCTGGAAATTCAGAGCCACTGCAGAGAGAGAGAGAGAGAGAGAGAGAGAGAGAGAGAGAGAGAGAGGACAGACAGGGGTGTGAAAGGAGACAACAACTACTCACAACTACTCATAATAACTAATCTCACACTTTGCTGCCTGGTAAAGTATGTTCTGTTGTTCACCCCTGTGAGTAGAGATCCTGGGACAGGGGTGAGTAGAGATCCTGGGACAGGGGTGAGTAGAGAGCCTGGGACAGGGGTGAGTAGAGAGCCTGGGACAGGGGTGAGTAGAGAGCCTGGGACAGGGGTGAGTAGAGAGCCTGGGACAGGGGTGAGTAGAGAGCCTGGGACAGGGGTGAGTAGAGAGCCTGGGACAGGGGTGAGTAGAGAGCCTGGGACAGGGGTGAGTAGAGAGCCTGGGGACAAGGGTGAGTAGAGAGCCTGGGGACAGGGGTGAGTAGAGAGCTGGGGACAGGGGTGAGTAGAGAGCCTGGGACAGGGGTGAGTAGAGAGCCTGGGGACAGGGGTGAGTAGAGAGCCTGGGGACAGGGGTGAGTAGAGAGCCTGGGGACAGGGGTGAGTAGAGAGCCTGGGGACAGGGGTGAGTAGAGAGCCTGGGGACAGGGGTGAGTAGAGAGCCTGGGGACAGGGGTGAGTAGAGAGTTGGGGACAGGGGTGAGTAGAGAGCCTGGGACAGGGGTGAGTAGAGAGCCTGGGACAGGGGTGAGTAGAGAGCCTGGGACAGGGGTGAGTAGAGAGCCTGGGACAGGGGTGAGTAGAGAGCCTGGGACAGGGGTGAGTAGAGAGCCTGGGACAGGGGTGAGTAGAGAGCCTGGGACAGGGGTGAACAGAACACACTTTACCAGGCAGCAAAGTGTGAGGTTAGTTATTATGACTACTGAAGTGAGGAATAGGAGGCAAATACCTAATATTTGCAATGCTCTCAGAGGAGGCCCAATGTAAAATAGCTGTCTATCTCCAGGGACTTCCAGGCTAGATAATGTTAAATAAATGAGCCACCTGTACCAACTCCCTCCTCCATCCCACCTCCCACAACCCCTCCAGCCCAGAGTGCTGACCCATCGAGCAGCCGCCGTTCCACATATCCTGGGGGTCGTAGTTGGAGGATTGGAGGCGCTGCCCGGAGGGGTAGATCCGGCTCAGCTGCCTGCTGTTGTGTCTGACAAACAGCTTTCCTGGAAGGTGATGAGAGGACAGGGTAAGAGATCCACTACAGTACCTCAAACGCATATAAAAAGACAGACGCACACAAACGTGCACGACAACATGATGCACAAATGCACCCATGTATACAAGGACTCTCTCTACAACTACAGTGCCAGTAAGAACTAGGAGTCATTATAGGATCTAATCAGGAACTGATTCACAGAAAACCGTTCTGTTCGAGTTATGTCTTCCTAAGCCCCTTGCCTGTGTCCTTGATGTGTTTGAGGGCGTCATTCTCATTGAAGGATGACAGCTCATCGGGTGGTTTCTGGGCAGAGTGTTGGAACCCGCGGAAGGGGACACTTCGACAGTACACCACCAGTTCAGACAGCTCTGGGCTCAGCTTAGATGAGACCGCCTGAGCCAGAAACACAGAGTGAAAAGAGTTGATATATTGTATGTTCCTGATCAATTTCTGTAGACTTCGTGTCGTCTCAGTCACATGGAAGGTAAATGTGTAGCACCTTGGCAGGGTCCTTTTTGTCCTTTTTGTTTCTGCTCGATGCCTCGTCGTCCGAGCTGGTATCAACGCTGCTGGTTTTCCCCAGCTGGTTCAGGTGCTGAACATCCTTCTTCCCCTTCACCAGGATACGACCCCTAAGCTCCTGCAGAGGGAATAAAGAGATGCTTCAAAACATGTGTAAATATTCCTGTTAGTATTCCACAATCGTTCCATAAACATGCGACGGATGGTAGAGATGTTTCTTATGCAGAAGGGGACAGGGGTGAATAAAGAGCCTGGGACAGGGGTGAATAGAGAGTAGAGAGCCTGGGACAGGGGTGAGTAGAGAGCCTGGGACAGGGGTGAGTAGAGAGCCTGGGACAGGGGTGAGTAGAGAGCCTGGGACAGGGGTGAGTAGAGAGCCGGGGACAGGGGTGAGTAGAGAGCCGGGGACAGGGGTGAGTAGAGAGCCGGGGACAGGGGTGAGTAGAGAGCCGGGGACAGGGGTGAGTAGAGAGCCGGGGACAGGGGTGAGTAGAGAGCCGGGGACAGGGGTGAGTAGAGAGCCGGGGACAGGGGTGAGTAGCGAGCCGGGGACAGGGGTGAGTAGAGAGCCGGGGACAGGGGTGAGTAGAGAGCCGGGGACAGGGGTGACTAGAGAGCCTGGGACAGGGGTGACTAGAGAGCCGGGGACAGGGGTGAGTAGAGAACCGGGGACAGGGGTGAGTAGAGAGCCGGGGACAGGGGTGAGTAGAGAGCCGGGGACAGGGGTGACTAGAGAGCCGGGGACAGGGGTGACTAGAGAGCCGGGGACAGGGGTGACTAGAGAGCCGGGGACAGGGGTGACTAGAGAGCCGGGGACAGGGGTGACTAGAGAGCCGGGGACAGGGGTGACTAGAGAGCCGGGGACAGGGGTGACTAGAGAGCCGGGGACAGGGGTGACTAGAGAGCCGGGGACAGGGGTGACTAGAGAGCCGGGGACAGGGGTGACTAGAGAGCCGGGGACAGGGGTGACTAGAGAGCCGGGGACAGGGGTGACTAGAGAGCCGGGGACAGGGGTGACTAGAGAGCCGGGGACAGGGGTGACTTGAGAGCCGGGGACAGGGGTGACTAGAGAGCCGGGGACAGGGGTGACTAGAGAGCCGGGGACAGGGGTGACTAGAGAGCCGGGGACAGGGGTGACTAGAGAGCCGGGGACAGGGGTGACTAGAGAGCCGGGGACAGGGGTGACTAGAGAGCCGGGGACAGGGGTGAGTAGAGAGCCGGGGACAGGGGTGAATAGAGAGCCGGGGGCAGGGGTGAATAGAGAGCCGGGGCAGGGGTGAATAGAGAGCCGGGGACAGGGGTGAATAGAGAGCCGGGGACAGGGGTGAGTAGAGAGCCGGGGACAGGGGTGAGTAGAGAGCCGGGGACAGGGGTGTGTGTCGTACCTCAGGAGAGGGCAGGTCCTTCAGAGGGTGGTCTTTGAGGGGCTTGGTGAGCAGCCTCTTGCCCAGGATGGTGCGCAGGTGTCTGGCCATGACTGTCTGCTGCTCCACCGTACAGTGGTTCTCAAGGGACAGGATCAGGGGGTACGGGGAGGCCTAAAGGAAAAAACAAGGGTTGGTTCATAAGAGGCCACTCATTAAAATGTAAGAGAAACCATAAGCTCATTAGGAAATAAGCCAGGGTTTATTCTGGACTACACGGAGGCCAAGAAGCTGTTGGACAGTCTTATTAGACTCCGAGCCAAGACTATGACTGTATCTTGAACTGCATGTTGGCAGAGGCAGAAAGTCAACAGTCTAGATTGGTTTTCAGCCACTGGCCTGCTGCCATTTACTTGTTAACTCTATTTTGTTGAGATGAGGAATACTTTGCTTTCCATAAAGAGTCACATACGGAAGACATATGGGCATGATGGTTAAGGAGAAACATTTGGCCTCCCTATAAACCACACACCCCTCTGTCCATCACCCCCCCCCCCCCCCCCAACCCACTAAGAGGGTCTCACAGGTCAGGTGTGCTCCCTTTTTGTTGTACTCATTTTGTTGTTGTAATTTTTGTAATAAATTGCTCACCTTGAAGGCATACTGGGCGATGGTCTCGATTACCTCTTTGAAGGGCACCTTAGAAGTAAGGGTGTGTCCATGGTAGATGACAGGCTCTCCTTTGTCCCCGTCCCAACAATCCAGCTCCACACAACGACAGCCCTGGTTCAGAGCTCTGGTTCACACAGCACATGTTCTTAGTCTGCGCGTGCATGCGGGTTTATGTGTGTGTGCGTCTACGCACATGCATTATGTATGTTTGTGTGTGCGCATGTGTGTGCATTCAATACCTGATGTATGGCTCGGCGCTGCTGGCGCTGGTGACCTGGTCCTTGGTGAGGTAGGTGTTGTGTGAGGATGAGATGAAGTAGTGGGCCAGAGGTCTGGTCATGTCCTGGTGCACCCTGGCGTGGTCGGGGTTAAACACATCGTTCTCCTGGGACAGCATGTACACGGTGAAACCATTCTGGGTCATGAACTGGTTGTTCTGGGCTGCAGGGAAGAGGAGCACATCGAACCATGAACCTTTTCTGAGGGTTATGAACAGGAAGAGACGGGTACAGACATGCTCATACGATTGTGGGAAAATAAAGTCAGGTGCGGAACTGGCCCTGAATTTGCAGCAATTAGATCACGTAAAACGTAAAATGCATAAAACATTCAGATGAATGAAAGCACAGCGAATGTAAGGAATGTAGTATAAAAAGATGTGAAAATGTATTCTGGATTAGTCGCTCTGGATAAGAGCGTCTGCTAAATGAATCAAATGTGAAATGTAAGGTCAGAAAAAATCCAAGGCTAAAAGGATGTTCCCGTGTTTCTTCGGGCCTACCCCAGTCGTTGAGCTCGTAGGTGCGGATGAGGCTCTGAGCGTGGATCAGTGACGCGTCCTCCCCCTGGTCTCCCAGGAAGTCTCTCAGCTCAGCGGTGGACAGAACACAGCCGTTACCAGAGTAGTGTCTGAACACCGCGTCCAGCTCCGGCCGCCTCATCAGGTCCCTGCAGAACTCCTCGATCTCTACGTGGTCCAGACGGCCGTCGCACGACCGGTCAGCTTTCTGAGAGAGGGACGGAGGAGAGGGACGGACGAATAGAGGAGAAGGAGGGACAGACAGAGAGGAGAGGGAGGGAGACAGATGGGCGAACGGACAGGCGGACAGACAGAGAGGCCTTGGTTAAGGCTGATCTGATTAAAAACACTAAACATTCACAACCCCTCCACGCATTTTCAAAGTAGTTCCCTAAAAACAGAGAGCTAGATCAAAGTTAATATCTTCAAGTCTTATAGGTGAGCCATGTTTATATTATCAAATGCCCAGCAACCCCATCCACTCCCATAATTCATACCATATAGACAAACATACACTCCACACATACTGCACTGCAGTTGGTTTGATATTCAGTCTCTGAGGAGAGGGCTGGGCAGGGTTGGAGAAGGAATCACATGGCGAAGGAAGGAGCAGGAAAACAACTGGACATTAACGGAGAGAGGAGCTGAGAGACGTAGCGGTAAATCCTCAACTATGGAGAAATGACTGGCTGCCTGATCATTTGAGAAGGGGATGGGGAGAGGGGGAGAAAGGAGAGGGGGAAGATGGAGGAAGAGGGAGATGGGGGAGGACAAGACCTTCAGGGGAGACAGAAAGACAGCAGTAGAGAGAAGAGGGCGGGAGAGAGAGAATGAGTGTGTGAGTGAGAGAGTGAGAAAGAGAGCGAGGGGCCTCCTGGTTGGCTTGCCACTGGGTTGGTAATTGAACACAGACTCCAGGCTGGGAGAGAAACGCAGCCCCAAACAGCACACTGGGTAAACAATGGCCTTCAACCAACAACAACATCTCACTCACACACATAAGCACACACCCATGAAGTCAAGCCCTATACACATTAAACATTAACGTACAAGCATACTAAATGCTGCACACACATACAGCATGTGCTCACCTTGAATAGCGTGCGTGCGTACTGTTCATTCAGGTCTATGTTGATCATCTGCAGCAGGCGTTTGACCTCGTCGTAACTCATCTTCCCATCGTCGTTCTCATCAGCCCGTCTCAGGTAGCCACGGATCCAGGTGTGGGGGGTTAAGGAGAGCAACCAGGGGAGCATACTGAACCTCTAACCCTGAAACGCATCCTTAAAAGTACATATACTATGGTATATACACAAAACACATCTATACATACAAGCAGAGTTGATGCACATGCATACTGTATATAGGCACATTACAGCCCACATCCAACTATGGGTAAGGGTCAATTGCATCATTTCTTAATTTACAGCAATCCAGGAATCAATTGTGTAACCAACCATTCAGAGGAGGATAGGTGTCTAATTCAACTACCAGGAATTGAAATGGAATACACCCCAGTCTATGATTCAGATGTGTGTTGGCTGTAGATACACATGTCCTGTTGTGCCAACATCCATCTGAAGTCAAAGTACTAAAAGCCTCCTCCAAGGCCACTAGCGGAATAGAACACAGGGCTGACGTAGAGAGGGGAGACTACATGACACCTCCCTCTTCCAGGACACACACAACAATAGGAGCTATTGCAAACACTGCTGGGACCTGCCAGTGTAAAACCGCACCGCACTAGCCTGGACATGCCCCAGAGCCCCTACTGCTCGGTCTGTTCTCGAGATCTGGCTTTGCCTTTTACACAAGTGTGTCTGTCGTACCCACGTGTCGCTAACAACGCAGCGGCTATACCAGGGATCATGTTTGACAGGATATCCAGACTATATTTAGACGCTGCTTTTTTTGCTGGGCCATTGCTGCACATCTTAGGTATGCTGTGGATGCGGGATGGTGCATGTGATAGTGTTATGTTCAAAACTCAGTCACCATAGCGATCCTGGCTGCCCAGCCTGCACTATATTTACCTTGAGTCGAAAGCTGTCAGCCTGGCACAGCGCAACAAAAGGCCCACAGGGGGGTAAAGGATATTGGTCTAGTTTCTCCTTCTGGGTCATGTTGGCCACGCGCTCCTTCAGTGTGCGTATCCCCTGGACCCAGCGCCTTGCCTCCTCCTCACAGGGGCAGAGGAGGTCCAGACTCTTCCTGGCTCCTCTGAACACCACCGTGAAGCACTGATTCTCTGGTACCGACCCGGATAGCCTCCGCAGAGCCTCAGACTGGCAGCCCTCACGCACACACTCCACCTCTGTCACTGAGACTGGCACAGGGAGAGGTGGGGGAGGGGAGGTGGGAAAGGAGGACGGTGGGGGAAGCAGAGAGGGGGATTGCATTAAATCTGGGTGTACGAATAAACAGAATTACAAAAGGCACCAAAACACGTGGAACTTGGAGGGAGGCTCGGAGCTGAAAGGTCGTGAACTTCAGGGGGAGTGTGGTAACACCCACGTAGTAGTGTGACATGGCATCTCGGTGCTGGGGTCCTGATTTGGCAGTTAAATAATACGACCTGTACAGACACAGACCTGCGTCAGCTGCGGCTGCACAATATGTTTGCGACTCAGGCCGACATTCATCTGCATGACAAGGTCCAAATTTAATTAGCAACTCAAGTGTAGGCAGGACCTTTGGCCCAATACCATGACGTGTTTGTGTGTGTAAAGAGATAAAGGAAGAAAGAAGGATGCCGTCTCATTGACTTTTAGAGAGATTATCATGCATTTCAGCCCTCATTGATTTCTAGAGAGATTATCATGTACTTCAGCCCTCATTGATTTCTAGAGAGATTAGCATGTATTTAAGCTCTTATTTATAACAGTAACAACTGTGGGAGTGGGCAGGGCTTTACACGTGATGGCTGACCCTCTGCCTAGCAACACAACACCAGCCTACTACCACATTACCCTTCATGCACCACATCCAGAATAAAGCCCGGTGAAGATTTCAAACATAAGACTATCTCCACTACAACGACAAACTCCCTTCATTAATTGAATAGCTGGAATTGTGGTTGGGTTGGTGGAGTAGCTTTCAAATCAGTCAGTTGATTTAAGTACATTTAGGAATGCCTTTCTACACTGGGATCAGCTTTCCAGGCAAATAGTGACACACAGATCAACGATGGCTCAGCCACAGGGCTGACAGTGCCAGAGGCAGGGGCAGCCACTAGGCAACTGTCTCTTCTGACAACGGCCTCTTTCTGCTGAACAGCCCCCGCCTCTCCGCCTCCTCAAAATCGCTGACAAATTCCTGCCACATCGCTCCATGACAAGAGTGACATTTCAATGTGGAGAGGGGGGGGGGTGTACACGAGACTGGCACAGCCAAAGTGTTAAGTGCGGTGCATATTCTCTAAAGCCCATCTGAACAGAGGGGATCATGCTGAGCTGCAGGTGCCAGACCCAAAAGGCCCTTGAGACCACCTGTAGTCAGCATGTGTGTGTGTGTGTGTGTGTGTGTGTGTGTGTGTGTGTGTGTGTGTGTGTGTGTGTGTGTGTGTGTGTGTGTGTGTGTGTGTGTGTGTGTGTGTGTGTGTGTGTGTGTGTGTGTGTGTGTGTTAATGAGCATGCATACGTCCTTCGATTCAGCCACTTTTGTGTTATCAGTAGCTGTCTGCTGAAGTGGTCAGCCTGCCTTTGTCCTGTGCCTGTCGATGTTCTGTAGCGTTAGACAAGTGTGACTGAAGTGATATCGCAACACCGCCACACTGGCTCTAATTGTGGCCTGATTGGTGGAAGACGACGTCACAACCCCTGACCCCCCACATCAGCCACCTGGCCTCTCATCCTACTGTACATGAGGCCTTATCCAGAGACATACAGTGCCTTCAGAAAGTATTCAGACCCCTAGACTTTTTCCACATTTTGTTAGGTTATTATAAAATGGATTAAATCGTTTTTTTCCTCATCAATCTACACACAATACCCCATTATGACTAAGCAAAAACAGATTTTATAAATCTATGCAAATTTTGGAAACATCACATTTAAGAATTCAGACCCTTTTACTCAGTACTTTGTTGAAACACCTTTGGCAGTGATTACAGCCTCACGTCTTCTTGGGTATGACGCTACAAGCTTGGCACACCTGTATTTGGGGAGTTTCTCCCATTCTTCTCTGCAGATCCTCTCGAGCTCTGTCAGGTTGGATGGGGAGTTGGATGGAGAGTCTTTAGGTGCCTTTTGAAAAGCGAGCTGTCATGTGCCTTTTACCGAGGAGTAGCTTCCGTCTAACCACTATACCATAAAGGCCTGATTGGTGGAGTGCTGCAGAGATGGTTGTCCTTCTGGAAGGTTCTCCCATCTCCACAGAGGAACTCTGGAGCTCTGTCAGAGTGACCATCAGGTTCTTGGTCACCTCCCTGATCAAGGCCCTTCTACCCAGTTTGCTCAGTTTGGCCGGGCTCTAGGAAGAGTCTTGTTGGTTCCAAACTTCTTCCATTTAAGAATTGATGAAGTCACTGTGTTCTTGGGGACCTTCAATTCTGCAGACATTTTTTGGTACCCTTCCCCAGATCTGTGCCTCGACACAATCCTGTCTTGGAGCCTCCCAGCCCAGGGTGTGTTAGGTTAGCAGCAGCGCTATCAGACTCGGACTAGTGGGCGTTAGAAGGTATTAAGGAAGTGTTGTGTTCCACTTGAAGTGAACCAATGTGGCTGTATGCTGTCTGAGTCGACATGATGAATCTCCTGACCTGGGCATTTTTAACCCGTCACAAAACAGCTCTTAGACCTTGTAATCATTACCTCGACTTTGGAATTGAGCGGACATAAACGTGTCTGTGATGTTTCCACTCTGTGTGTAGGTGGGTGTGTTCACATGTGTGTTTCCACTCTGTGTGTAGGTGGGTGTGTTCGCATGCGTGTTTCCACTCTGTGTAGGTGGGTGTGTTTACATGGGTGTTATCTAGATCACTAGTATAATATGTTTGTACAGTATGACTCAAAAATCTGATTGACTTCGGCAACTCCAAAGCACCGCCAGCACCAATTGATAAAAGGATGTGTGTCAAAGACATGTTTAGACTCTTTAAATGACAATCTCAAAGATAGTAGTGTAGTGGTGGTCGGAAAGTCATGGCCAAACCCTGCAATTGGGAGGTCCAAGAGGTTTACCCATTTGATAGGGCTATAATCTGGGAGGTACAAGAGGTTTACCCATTTGATAGGGCTATAATCTGGGAGGTCCAAGAGGTTTACCCATTTGATAGGGCTATAATCTGGGAGGTCCAAGAGGTTTACCCATTTGATAGGGCTATAATCTGGGAGGTCCAAGAGGTTTACCCATTTGATAGGGCTATAATCTGGGAGGTCCAAGAGGTTTACCCATTTGATAGGGCTATAATCTGGGAGGTCCAAGAGGTTTACCCATTTGATAGGGCTATAATCTGGGAGGTCCAAGAGGTTTACCCATTTGATATGGCTATAATCTGACACAAGCGTATACACACACATCCTTCGTCATGCATGCTGACAACAATAATTAGCCTGTGCCATCAGATTCCTATGGGCAGGGCAGAGGAGCCCTAAATTTGTCCTATAGAACATGGAGAGGGGCCAGAGCCATGGCCTCTCGTTTACCGGAGGGATATTTCAAGAGCAATCTGAGAGGCAACCCTGTAGGTGTAGATGTCTTAAACTACACGGGGATTTACTACTGGTTTAGGAGACCGGAGGACTCTAAGCGCTTCACCGGCTGCCCACGTATTCTTCTCCTTAAACCATTGAACTTTGTGTGTGTGTGTTTTTGGCTTTACTATCCTTGTGGGGACCATAACTCACAAGGATATCAAAACAAGGAAGGTTAGCACAATTGGGGACATTTTGCTGGTCCCCACAAGGAAAAAATCTATTTTAGGTTTAGGGGTTAGGTTAAGGGCTAAAATTAGGGTTAAGGTTAGAATTAGGGTTATGAGTTAGGTTTAGGGTTAGAATTAGGTTTAGGGTTAGAATTAGGGTTAGAATTAGGGTTGTTTAAGAGTTAGTGTTATATTTAGGTTTACAGGTTTATGGTTAAGTGTTCTGGAAAATAGAATTTTGAAAGGGAATAAATTGTTTGTTCCCCACAAGGACAGTAAAACAAACGTGTGTATGTGTGTGTTTTTTTGTTTAACCAGAAGGTACCAGAAGTCCTCACAAGGACAGTTAAAAAAAGGCAGATTTGACATTTTACCAGTCCCCATTTGAAAAAAATGCAATTTTAAGCTTAGGGGTTAGGTTTACAATTAGGGTTAGAATTGGGTCAGGGTCACAGTTAGGTTTAGGAGTTAGGGTTAGGGTTAGAGATAGTTTTACGGTTAGGGTTAGGGGTTAAGGCTTAGGGTTATGTTAGTGTTAGATTTATGGTTTGGGAAACTAAGATTTAGTAAGGAAATGAATTCTTTGGTCCCCAGATATATGGCAAATACAAAAGTGTGTGCGTGTGAGGAAGGGGAAGCGGTCAAACGTTTATGATTAGAAATAGCTTTCCCACTGTTTAAATGGGCCAAAACATCTAGGATTACTGCCAACATTTCCTCTCTCTCTTTAAGGGTGTTGTGTTCATTAGAGCACTAATATGAAGTGCCTGCTTCCCTTTCTGATTGGCTCATTGCCTGCAAAAGGTTAGCGTGCTGAGGTAAACCAATATGTCGAGGCTAACGGATAACAAGGTCTATGTTCACTGTTTCTAATGCAGCTTGTGTCCTTTTTACACCTCTTTGTAACAGTGGTTGACCAATGTGAACCTTCAGCAGGTATGTGTGTACTATATGGATGCATTACTACAGGTGACACTGACAAAATAAAGGAAACACCAACATAAAGTGTGTTTACAGGGCACTGGTCCACCAACGAGCCAGAACAGCTTCAATGCACCTTGACAGAGATTCTACAAGTGTCTGGAACTCTATTGGAGGGATGACAACACAATTCTTCAAAGAGAAATTCCATCAGTTGATGTTTTGCTGATGGTGGTGGAAACACTGTCTCAGGCGCCGCTCCAGAATCTCCCATAAGTCTTCAATTGGGTTGAGATGTGGTGTCTGAGGCGGCCATATGGTTTACATTGTTTTCATGATCATCAAACCTCGTTTCCTGTAGATGGGAGCATTGCCGAGCAAAAATAATGGCATGCCGAGCCTTTATATACATGACCCTAAGCATGATGGGATGTTAATTGCTTAATAAATTCAGGAACCACAACTGTGTGGAAGCAACTGCTTTCAATATACTTTGTATCCCTCATTTACTCAAGTGGTTCCTTTACTTTGGCAGTTACCTGTATCATACAATTACACCGGTTATAGCATCTGACTTAAATCCTGGCTCACAGCATAGTATCCCTTTAAATAATTAAAGGCAAATGTAGACAACGTGGCATTATTGTTGGTCAACATGAAAAGCCTAAACGGCTTAGGACAAAGAGCTGGCTATATTAGTGTACTGAATCAGGTCTAAGAGGAGGGTTGAATGGACTAGAACAGGGAGTGTGCTTGTGGAAGTCCTGTTCGTTTGTTTTTACATTATTATTTTCCTGTTCGTTTGTTTTTACATTATTATTTTCCTGTATATAGTCTTCCCCTCATACAAGGCTACTTCTCCTAATCTGATATCGGTTAAGCTTCCTTTCTAACTATCGCGAAAGCCTCAGATCCTGAAAATCAAAATGACCAAAACATCCCCCTCTCATGACCACTCCCCGTCCCCACTCCTCACTTCTTTTCTGCTCACTCCCCAACTTTCTTCTCAATCTACACCTACCCTCTACCCTCCCTTTCCCTTAATCCACACCCTTATCCTTTCTCCTTCTCCTCCCTTATGCCTCCTTTCTCTCCTAACCCACCCATACCTGCTCTTTTCCCCTCATCCATCCCTCGCTTTTCTCTCTCCCTCCCCATACCTACTCTTGTCTCCTCATCCAGCTCTCTCCTTTCTCTCCCCCTCCACATACCTCCCCTTTCCCCTCTTCTGACCCCTCCCTCCACCCCTCCGTCCCCCATTGTATACTCACAGGTCTGTTGTGCCTTGGCCTTGCGGGAGCTCTTGGTGGACTCACACCACACGGTGACCCCGTCTTCCAGCAGACGCAGGCTGCGGCTCTTCTGCCACTTCTGGGAGCGCACCTTCACCATGTTGGAACCGTGCATCATCGCACGAACATTCTCATCATCCAGCACCCCTGGAAACACACACACATATACACACACAAATACACTGTTATACCCTTTTTTGGTAACGTGTAGTATCACTGTGAATTTTCCAGTATGATGTAATATAGTATGTCACTGATACCATGTCATTGTTGAAACACACCCTTATATCATTCACTCAGGTCTATTTCAAATGGTAGGCCATCCACACCAAGCTCCACTGGCAGTTCATTGAGAGTTCAGTCTGTCTGATCTACTGTCATAAAATGTCAGCAGAAGTCTATGAGCCATATTCCTTCTTGGCCTTCCCTCGTCATGCCGTTACAGTAAAATAAACGTCAGTCATTTTACTGTATGTAACAGGGACTCATAAACACTCAGTATCATGTGAGGATGAAAAGGGGAGGGCTAGGAGTCATTTATGAAAGAGAACAAGTATGCTAACAAACCAGTCAAGCACAATCAATTTCTATTTCTCCACTGTGGTTGCATTGTGTTGAGGGCTTGGAAGCAGTGGGCGTTTCGGGGATGACTCACTCACCTTTATACATACAGCAGTCATCTTCCTTTGGAAGCACCGCCGCCATGACTCACAAACACAGGCCATGATCTCATAGTTAGGGCCTAAACATAGGACTTTGTTTCATATACAAAACCCTGAAAGGAGCAACGCTGCTTCAAAGTTGACATTCAGGTTACCGAAGCAGGAAATCACCACGGAATCTACTGTCTTGAGAGAAGACAAACTTTTCTACATGTGAGTCAGAACATGTTTATTTTCCATGGTTCGTTGCGGTATGCGGTATAAGCCAAGCCAGACCTTGGAACGCTGCACAACAAAAGGAAGAAGTAGAATGGTAGGATTTGGAACAAATGCCAATATTCCAAAGATTAATCTCCCTCACAGGCCAGAGGCAGTCCAACAGAGTACCAGAAAGGGGTTTGCAGAGCTGTAGAAACAGTTTGTCACAAACAACCAGTCAGTCAGTCTGGAGTTGCAGCAGCTCATCTAGACAGGGAAACCTATCACTGCTAATGGTTATTTAATACTAATGTGATTCACAGATACAAGCCTGCTATCCCTGATGTGCATGTCACAAGTGACCTGTTAGAGAAAAACCAACATCAGAAAATGTTGAGCAGCTTTATCATCTATGTTAAGAGCAGAGTTAACAGACAAATATGGAAAATTGAGGGGAAAAGATGGGCGGAGCTGTAACAAGACGTGCACCGTCAGTGTCACGCCCTGACCGTAGATTGCTTTGTATGTTTCCATTTTTAGTTTGGTCAGGGTGTGATGTGGGTGGGCAGGTTCTCGTTTTCTATGTGTTTGGCCTGGTACGGTTCTCAATCAGAGGCAGCTGTCTATCATTGTCTCTGATTGAGAGTCATACTTAGGTAGCCTGTTTTCCCATTTTGAGTTGTGGGTTGATTATCTTCAGTTTCAGTGTTTCGGTTTTCCTTTATTCTTTTGTTCGTTTGTATTCCGTGTTCGGTTTATTAAAGGCATCATGAACACGTATGACGCTACGCTTTGGTCTACTCCTTCCACCAACGACAATCATTACAGTCATGTTGTAAGTGTACACGGTATCGGGGCGGCAGGGTAGCCTAGTGGTTAGAGCGTTGGACTAGTAACCGGAAGGTTGCAAGTTCATATCCCCGAGCTGACAAGGTACAAATCTGTCGTTCTGCCCCTGAACAGGCAGTTAAACCCACTGTTCCTAGGCCGTCATTGAAAATAACAATTTGTGCTTAACTGACTTGCCTGGTAAAATAAAAAATTGTGTACTTGGAACTGCATTCAGACACTACTGAAAACAAAGAGATAGTATTTTCTCTGTTTCTCTGTCTGACAGTTGGATGTCTCTTTGGTTCTCTGCAGTAGGTGAATTGGACCTCGTACACTGTTCAACTCTGTTTTCACTTGTAAAATAGGATTTCAAAGGAGTGCTCTGAAAGAAACTCTCCAAGTCTCTCAAGTATATCCTCAAAGATTTACTTCAAAAACTGTGGCCATGGACGCCTTCATCTATTATTTCTCTTGAATCAGCTAAAAATCCCTTTCAGAGTTCTTCATACTGCCAATACCATGCCAGTCTGTGACTGAGCTCTTCACAGGCTTCCAGAGCTGGCCTCTATTCACTAGAAGTGCACACATTTTGTCCAGGGCCCATAGTAGTCCCAAAAGTAGTGCACTATAGGGAATAGAGTGCATTTAGGTCCTGCTCAAAAGTTGTGCACTATATAGGGAACAGGGTGCCATTTGGAACGTAGATGTTGGCTATGAGAGACTGTATCCATGAGCAGCTCAGTGCTCTCACCCACTCCCCTCCCCCCTCCTCTTCTCCCCCTAAGTAGAAAAGGGGGGAAGCAAACTGAGCCCAGCCTCTCTCTCTCTCCCAAGCCGTTGGTCAAACACAAAGAGAACCCCCTTCCTCCTCCTCCCTAACCCCAAGCCTCCCCATAACAACCGTGTTTTTGACACAGTCAGTCACCAAGCTGTTACCACATGCAAGGAATTCCCACAGGCTGAGCATTGACCACAAGGACCCTATTAACAGCAGGTCAGTGACCATGCTAAGCTGTCCTAACGGAGTTGTGTTCTCGCTCTGCCCATCCTCACACCACCAACCCGAACCCTTTTTGAGCCTGTTAAATTATTATTCCTGGACCTACTGTTGTCACCTCACTGACCTCAACTCCATTATTTTCTCTCTGTCCCGTCCCCATACCTCCCCATACAGGAATACAGATGAGAAATCTGTGCAGATGGGTACATATGCAAATGTTCAGGGATGCAGGATACCCCCACTGCCAACCGAGCCAAGAAGGAGAGAGTTTTAGGATCAAGCGGTAACACTGCTGTAATGAAGCACATGTGGGTGTGAGGGGAGAAAGAAGGGGCTTTGAGGCCCATGAGCTGGGTACCCTGCTCATCACAGCTCCTACAGCAAGCCAAGGAGAATTTTGTTGACACGCACTTTGGGCCAGCATAACAACCTGGCTGGCTAGCAACGATTTTTTTTTAAAGTATGTGAAACCAAGCACACAACAAGATGGGGGTTCTGAACAGAGAGAGAGAGCGAAAGAAGGAAAGAGAAGAGATATTTACTACAGCAGAAGAAGTGAATGACGAAATAAAAAGGTTGGGAAATGGAGGAGTGAGACTTGGAGAGAGGAACAAGACAGGAAATAAGTAAGTGAAGATACAGAATAGATAGGGAGATTTCTAGGCATTGTTGGACCTAATACAACAATAACGAGGCTATATACGGGGGATACCAGTACCGTGTCAGTATGCGGGGGTACAGGTTAGAGTTATTTGTACATAAGGGTTATTTGTAGGTAACGGTGAAGTCACTATGCATAGATAATAAACAGCGAGTAGCAGCAGTGTACAAAACAAAAGGGGGGGGGGGGGTCAATGTAATAGTCTGGTGGCCATTTGATTAATTGTTCAGCAGTCTTATAGCTTGGGGGTAGAAGCTGTTAAGGAGACTTTTGGTCCTAGACTTGGCGCTCTGGTACCACTTGCCGTGCAGTGGCAGAGAAAACAGTCTATGATTTGGGTGACTGGAGTCTCTGACAATTTTATGGGCTTTCCTCCGACACCGCCTATTATATAGGTCCTGGAAACGCATTACCCTCTGTAGTGCCCTGCGGTCAAATGTCGAGCAGTTGCCATACCAGGCGGTGATGCAACCGGTCAGGATGCTCTAGATTGTACAGCTGTAGAACCTTTTGAGGATCTGCGGACCCATGCCAATTATTTTCAGTCTCCTGAGGGGGAAAAGGTTTTGTCGTGCCCTCTTCATGACTGTCTTGGTGTGTTTAGACCATGATAGATCGTTGGTGATGTGGAAACCAAGGAACTTGAAATTCTCGACCCGCTCCACTTACAGCCCCGTCGATTTTAATGGGGGCCTGTTCGGCCTGCCTTTTCCTGTAGTCCATGTAGCACCCCCTGAGGGGCCCAAGTGTTGATCAGCATGGCAGACGTGTTGTTGCCTACCCTTACCATCTGGGGCGGCCCGTCAGGATGTCCATGATCCAGTTGCAGAGGGAGGTGTTTAGTCCCTGGGTCCTTAACTTAGTGATGAGCTTTGTGGGCACTATGGTGTTGAACGCTGAGCTGTAGTCAATGAACAGCGTTCTCACATAGGTGTTCCTTTTGTCCAGGTGGGAAAGGACAGTGTGGAGTGCAATTGAGATTGTCATTTGTGTATCTGTTAGGGCGGTATGCGAATTGGAGTGGGTCTAGGGCATCCGGGATGATGCTGTTGATGTGAGCCATGACCAGCCTTTCAAAGCACTTCATGGCTACCAACGTGAGTGCTACGGGGTGGTAATAATTTAGGCAGGTTACCTCGCTTCCTTGGGCACAGGGACTATGGTGGTCTGCTTGAATTATGTAGGCATTACAGACTCGGTCAGGGAGAGGTTGAAAGTGTCAGTGAAGACACTTGACAGTTGGTCCGCGCAATCTCATCTGATAGGCTCGCATCATTGGGCAGCTGGCGTCTGCGTTTCCCTTTGTAGTCCATAATAGTTTTCAAGCCCTGCCACAACCGATGAGTGTCAGAGCCCGTGTAGTAGGATTCAATCTTAATCCTGTATTGACACTTTGCTTGTTTGATGGTTAGTCTGAGGGCACAGCAGGATTTCTTACAGGCGTCCGGATTAGTGTTGCTCACCTTGGAAGCGGCAGCTCTAGGCTTTAGCTCAATGCGGATGTTGCCTGTAATCCATTGCTTCTGGTTGGGATATGTACGTACGTGCACGGTGGGGACGACGTTGTCGATACACTTATTGATGAAGCCGATGACTGAGGTGGTATACTTCTCAATGCCATTGGATGAATCCTGGAACATAATCCAGTCTGTGCTAGCAAAACAGTCCTGTAGCGTAGCATCCGCGCAATCTGACCACTTCCATATTGAGAGAGTCACTGGTACTTCCTGTTTAGTTTTGGCTTGTAAGCAGGAATCAGGAGGATAGAATTATGGTCGGATGTATCAGTCAACATGCAGTACATTTGATGTAGGAAACTTAATCTTTCTCGGTCTCCATGTCTGTCTGTGGAACTAAGTACTGGTCCAAGGGGGCTTGCTGTAAACATTGGTGTTGTATTGATACTAGGTAAGAAATGAGCCAACTCAGGTCAAAACAGCAGTGTTGAACTCAATCCAAACAATGTTCTCAGACACAGACTGGGACAGAAGCCAAGGAAAACATTGAACCCTGATAAGGAGAGGAGAGCACATCAATGAACGGGACAACTAGGCTGAGAGGGTTGACATTAAGGCAATGGTTTTCTGAGATCACACCGATAAAGATATGAAGAGTTTTATTCCAAACCCCCATATATCCATTTTCAGAAATGTTGGTAAATTAGCTTTAGATGTTTAAATAATTTATGAAAGAGATTGGTGTGTTTTGTTTTACTATGTAATCATGGCATGTGATTGCTCAATGACAGACATGTATTTGTTTAAAATATAGTGCATTCGGAAAGTATTCAGACCCCTTGATTTTTGTAACGTCACAATGTATAAATAATGCAAAACTGTTTTTTAGAAACTTTGCAAACATATTAAAAATCTAATACTGAAATATCACATTTACATAACTATTCAGACCCTTTACTCAGTACTTTGTTGAAGCACCTTTGGCAGCGATTACAGCATCAAGTATTCTTGGGTATGATGCTACAAGCTTGGCACACCTGTATTTGGGGAGTTTCTCCCATTCTCTTCTGCAGATCCTCTCGAGCTCTGTCAGGTTGGATGGGGAGCATTGCTGCACAGCTTTTTTCGGGTCTCTCCAGAGATGTTCAATTGGGTTCAAGTCCGGGCTCTGGCTGGGCCACTCAAGGACATTCAGAGACTTGTCTCTAAGCCACTCCTGCGTTGCCTTGGCTGTGTGCTTAGGGTCGTTGTCCTGTTGGAAATCTGAGATCCTGAGAGCTCTGGAGCAGGATTTCATCAAGAATCTCTCTGTACTTTGCTGCAGAGATGGTTGTCCTTCTGGATGGTTCTCCCATCTCCACAGAGGAACTCTAGAGCTCTGTCAGAGTGACCATCAGGTCTTAGTCACCTCTTTGACCGAGGCCCTTCTCCCCTGATTGCTCAGTTTGGAAGGGTGGCCAGCTCTAGGAAGAGTCTTGGTGGTTCCAAACTTCTTCCATTTAAGAATGTAGGCCACTGTGTTTGAGGTCCTTCAATACTGCAGAAATGTTTTGGTACCCTTCCCCAGATCTGTGCCTCGACACAATCCTGTCTTGGAGCTCTACGGTCAATATCTTCGACCTCATCTTCATTTCTGCTCTGACATGCACGGTCAACTGTGGGACCTTATATAGACAGGTGTGTGCCTTTCCAAATGATGTCCAATCAATTGAATTTACCACAGGTGGACTCCAATCAAGTTGTAGAAACATCTCAAGGATGATCAATGGAAACAGGATGCACCTGAGCTCAATTTAGAGTCTCATAGTAAAAGGTCTGAATACCTTTTAAGGTATTTTTGTTTTTAATTTATTTTAAAAAATGTCTAAAAACCTGCTTTTGCTTTCTCAATATGGGGTATTGTGCGTAGATTTATTGATGTAATTTTAAAAAAAAATCCATTTTAGAATAAGGCTGTAACGTAACAAAATGTAGAAAAAGAGGCACTGTGTACAGTGGGAAGAAAAGGTATGTGAACCCTTTAGAATTACCTGGATTTCTGCATAAATTGGCATCTGATCTTCATCTAAGTCACAACAATAGACAAACACAGTCTGCTTAAACTAATAACACACAAGCAATTATACCTTTCCTTTTCTTTACTGAACACACCATGTAAACATTCACACTGCAGGTTGGGAAATGTATGTGAACCCTTGAATTTAATAACAGGTTGACCCTCCTTTCGTAGCAATAACCTCAAACAAACGTTTTCTGTAGTTGCTTATCAGACCTGCACAACAGTCAGAAGGAATTTTGGACCATTCCTCTTTACAAAACTGTTTCAGTTCCACAATGTCTGGTGTGAACCGCTCTCTTGAGGTCATGCCACAGCATCTCAATCTGGTTGAGGTCAGGACTCTGACTGGGCCACTCCAGAAGGTCAGGACTCTGACTGGGCCACTCCAGAAGGTCAGGACTCTGACTGGGCCACTCCAGAAGGTCAGGACTCTGACTGGGCCACTCCAGAAGGTCAGGACTCTGACTGGGCCACTCCAGAAGGTCAGGACTCTGACTGGGCCACTCCAGAAGGTCAGGACTCTGACTGGGCCACTCCAGAAGGTCAGGACTCTGACTGGGCCACTCCAGAAGGTCAGGACTCTGACTGGGCCACTCCAGAAGGTCAGGACTCTGACTGGGCCACTCCAGAGGGTCAGGACTCTGACTGGGCCACTCCAGAGGGTCAGGACTCTGACTGGGCCACTCCAGAAGGTCAGGACTCTGACTGGGCCACTCCAGAAGGCGGATTTTCTTCTGTTCAAGCCATTCTGTTGTTGATTTACTTCTGTCTTTTGGGTTGTTGTCCTGTTGCATCACTTAACTTCTGTTGAGCTCCCATTGGCAGACAGATAGCCTTACATTCTCCTGCAAAATGTCTTGATAACTAGGGAAGACATTTTCCAGTCGATGATAGCAAGCTGTCCAAGCCCTGAGGCAGCCAAGCAGCCCCAAACCATGATGCTCCCTCCACCATACTTTACAGTTGGGATGAGGTTTTGATGTTGGTGTGCTGATGTTTTGATGTTGGTGCTGTGCCTTCTTTTCTCCACACATAGTGTTGTGTGTTCCTTCCAAACAACTCAACTGTAGTTTCATCTGTCCACAGAATATTTTGCCAGTAGCGCTGTGGAACATCCAGGTGCTCTTTTGCGAAATTCAGACGTGCAGCAATATTTATTTTGGACAGCAGTGGCTTCTTCCATGGAGTCCTCCCATGAACACTGTTCTTGTTTAGTGTTTTATGTATTGTAGACTCATCAACAGAGATGTTAGCGTCTTTCAGAGATTCCTGTAAGTCTTTAGCTGACACTCTAGGATTCTTCTTAAAACCTCATTGAGCATCTTTGCAGGATGGCCACTCCTAGGGAGAGTAGCAACAGTGCTGAACTTTCTCCATTTATAGACAGTTTGTCTTACAGTGGACTGACTTTCAGAGATACTTCTGTTACTCTTTCCAGCTTTATGCAAGGCAACAATTCTTAATCTTAGATCTTCTGACATCTCTTTTGTTCAAGGCATGGCTCACATCAGGCAATGCTTCTTGTGAATAGAAAACTCAATCTTTGTGAGTGTTTTTTATGGGACAGGGTGGCTCTAACCAAAATCTTGTCTCATTGATTCGACTCCAGGTTAGTTGACTCCTGACTCCAATGAGCTTTTGGAGAAGTCATTAGCCTCGGGGTTCACATACTTTCCCCAACCTACACTGTGAATGTTTATATGATGTATTCAATATAGACAAGAAAAATACAATCATTTGTGTGTTATTAGTTTAAGCACACTGTGTTTGTCTATTGTTGTGACTTAGATGAAGATCATATCAAATTTGATGTCAAATTTATGCAGAAATCCAGGTAATTCCAAAGGGTTCACACACTTTTTCTAGCCACTGTCTATATAATCACATATACGAGCATTCCATTCTAGCTAAACAACGGATATAGTGGTTGGCAAAAAAAAATAACATTTTCTAAAACGTATGAATAAAATATCTAAGATCTATTTTACACATATATGAAGATACCTATAAGCAATCATTTATGATGTAAAAACACAAAATGTGAAAAATTGGTAGGTATAGAGTTTTGGAAATACACTTTTCGTATCTACCACAGAAAATCAAATCCTCAATACACACAACCATAAATTGCAATTTACCCACTGTAAAATGATCACAACTTTAATTGACATTGACGTTTTACCTCATAGTTATACCGCATAAAGTGAGTAATGTTTAACTTTGAGCTAAGGGAAAAATGCCACAGACCACGCAAGACAACATTGATCCTATCAAATCACATTTTATTGGTCGCATACACATATTTAGCAGGTGTTACTGTGGTCTGTAGCAGATAGCTTGTCAAAAAGCAGGTCACGTCATATGATGTCACCCAAACAGATCATTAAATTCTCATATGATCATGTTGGCTTGAGATCATCAACTAGATTCATCTGCGAGACGATTTTTTCTTGAGCGGATGGTCAGGGGGCTGGAACATAATTACAAATAATTTATAGACTGTAAACTGACCACAAGAAGCCCAAACAGATTTCCAAAATCAAAATCACTTGGAGCTAATTTGCCAGTCTTTTTACAGTATTTTATGTCCAACAATTTAAAAAAATATATATAGGCTATGTCCTAACTAAAATACACCAAACTGCAACAATTGGCAAACACCGGCATCGATATGTGTTAATACATTTGTGGCTGATGTCATCGATCTGGCCAAGGTTTTCGACTCTGTCAATCACCACATTCTCGTCGGCAGACTCAACAGCCTTGGTTTCTCAAATGACTGCCTCTCCTGGTTCACCAACTACTTCTCAGACAGAATTCAGGGTGTCAAATCGGAGGGCCTGTTGTCCGGACCTCTGGCAGTCTCTATGGGGGTGCCAGAGGGTTCAATTCTCAGGCTGACTCTCTGTATACATCAATGATGTCGCTCTTACTGCTGGGGATTCTCTGATCCACCTCTACACAGACGACACCATGCTGTATACTTCTGGTCCTTCTTTGGACACTGTTTTAACTAACCTCCAGACGAGCTTCAATGCCATACAACTCTCCTTCCGTGGACTCCAACTGCTCTTAAATGCAAGTAAAACTAAATGCATGCTCTTCACCCGATCGCTGCCCGCACCTTCCCGCCCATCCAGCATCACTACTCTGGACGGTTCTGACTTAGGTATTTGTAGTTGTCCACATATTCTAGGTGTCTGGTCTGACTGTAAACTCACCTTCCAGACTCACATTAAGCATTTCCAATCCAAAATTAAATCTAGAATCGGCTTCCTATTTCGCAACAAAGCCTCCTTCACTCATGCTGCCAAACATACACTTGTAAAACTGACCATCCTACCGATCCTTGACTTTGGCAATGTAATTTATGTGCCATCCGTTTTGTCACCAAAGCTCCCCATATACTACCCACCACTGCGATCTGTATGCTCTCGTTGGCTGGCCCTTGCTTCATATTTGGTCGCCAAACCCACTGGCTCCAGGTTATCTATAAGTATTTACTAGGTAAAGCCACGCCTCAGCTCACCTGTCACCATAGCAGCACCCACCCGTAGCACGCGCTCCAGCAGGTATATTTCACTGGTCACCCCCAAAGCCAATTCCTACTTTGGCCACCTTTCCTTCCAGTTCTCTGCTGCCAATGACTGGAACAAACTGCAACAAAAAAAAAATCACTGAAGCCGGAGACTCATATCTCCCTCACTAGCTTTAAGCACCAGCTGTCAGATCACTGCACCTGTACATAGCCCATTTGTAAATAGCCCATCCAACTACCTCCTCCCCATACTGTTATTTATTTATTTGGCTCCTTTGCACCCCAGAATCTCTACTTGCACATTCATCTTCTGCACATCCATCACTCCAGTGTTTAATTGCTATATTGTAATTATGTCGCCACTATCGCCTATTTATTGCCTTACCTCCCTAATCTCATCTAATTTGCACACACTGTATATAGACTTTTTCTATTGTGTGTATATGCATGTTTATTCCATGTGTAACTCTGTGTTGTTGTTTGTGTCGCACTGCTTTGCTTTATCTTGGCCAGGTTGCAGTTGTAAATGAGAACATGGTCTCAACTATCCTTCCTGGTTAAATAAATGTATATATATATATATATATATACACACATTTTTAAAAAATGTGATGACCCTCCCACTGTCTGCCGAATGCTCTCTCTTTGCTCTTGTTTTTTGTTTTCCCTAATAAGATGTGGGTGGGCGGAGCCAGGAAGGTCATCAGCAAAATGGGACACACCTGGGCTCGGGTGTCCCCCCCATTCATTGAGCAGACTCTCTCAACGCAGACAGTAATTTTTGATTGTGGCATTTTTGTGGCTTTTTTTGTTGTTGTTCTGGCACATTTCAACACACCTCATTATCACATCTATGCACGAAACCACTCACTTACACACACCATTGTTTACTCGTTTATAGTTTACTTCAGTTAATACATATATTTGTTATTTCTTGATCTCCACGTTCTCTCCCTTATTTGTTACGAGCCGGTTCATGACACTGATATTGCAGTCTCTCTGCAGTCAGACAGTATGCACCTGCTGGGTTAATGACATTTGGAGACAACCTTTGACCCTTAACATTTGATAAACACAGGGCCACTGGGAACTAAGTCTATGGAGACTTTACTTTGGAAATGTGTCTTCACACATACCCCAAACAAATCACCCTCCCCTAAAGATTCCATACTACTACTGAATGCTATTTCAGATGCTGGCAAAAGGTACAAGTTAATAGAGAGATCTCCTATTTGATGTTCCAAAACAGCTTGTGATAGGTCAGAACTGCAAGGCCAGCAGAACTTCTGACCTCCTGCTTTCCATCCAGTTAGACACACCCATCTGATACTGTTAATTTGGTCGGTCATGACAAACAGGACCTGGAGAGCATGGAGAGTTTATGGGACATGACACAGTTCATTAAATAATACGTTTTTCACCCACCCATGTGTTGCATACACAAATACTCACATGTACAGTACCCGAGTACCCCACAAATCATTCCATGGCAAAGGTATATGCCCATCAGGATGAACATTAAATATTTCTACATTTAGTGTAGTCACATTCTGTGATAGCACAGGTCAGTGTGCTAATCTCAGGGGCTTTCAGAACAAGAGGTCATAGAACCAAGTCTGACGTGTGTCAATTGAAACAAGGGTCTCAACTTGATGTCTTACTGAATGATCGTGAAAACTCAAGTAATATTTCTAAAGTTTATCAAAGTTGTTAGATCATATGCTAGTAGACAGATGTCACTAGATTGAAGTGGGAACATTCAGATTTGCAGGGTGAAATAAGCAGAGAATGGTGTTAATCTGTTTGAAAGCACACACATGTTCCTACAACCATTCAGTGTTTACTGTGCCACAAAATGAATGCTGAAATGTCTTTCCCTTGTTGGTGCAAGGAGAGGCAAAAGAGTACTTTTTAATCACATGTTTTGGTTAGCAAGCACATTCAATCTTATTCCAACGTTTTGGGAATCAGTAATCAACACAATTTCAAAAGGTTTACAGACTTCTAGCCCTCATGCCTAGCTTGTCTGTTTGGGACTAATGAACATGCCCAGCTTGTCTGTTTGGGACTAATGAACATGCCCTCATGCCCAGCTTGTCTGTTTGGGACTAATGAACATGCCCTCATGCCTAGCTTGTCTGTTTGGGACTAATGAACATGCCCTCATGCCTAGCTTGTCTGTTTGGGACTAATGAACATGCCCTCATGCCTAGCTTGTCTGTTTGGGACTAATGAACATGCCCTCATGCCTAGCTTGTCTGTTTGGGACTAATGAACATGCCCTCATGCCTAGCTTGTCTGTTTGGGACTAATGAACATGCCCTCATGCCTAGCTTGTCTGTTTGGGACTAATGAACATGCCCTCATGCCTAGCTTGTCTGTTTGGGACTAATGAACTAGATCCACGGAACAATCACCAAATATATTGATCTGTCTGTGCTCGCGGCAAAGAAATCCATAACATTATTCTTAAAGCCGATATTCCTCCTACTTTAACACACTGGCTACATTTTATATCTGGCTACATCCCTTTGGACAAGATTTGTTATAACCTTCCCACATCCCAACCATGGCAACAAGAGCCAATAAATAATGAGTGACATATTTATTCATTTGTAAAAAATAAAATAAAACGGTGTTGATGTGCTTGTTTGTTTGTTTGTCTGAATTGCTGTACCGTAACAGGTATTATTTAATTAACTACCATGTATTGTGGTGAAATTGTACGTACACATGCTAATAAATATATACAGCATATACACAAAAGAAGAAGAGGGAGCTTGTGTGTGACATAAATACACACACACTCACATAGGATGACATGGTTCTGTCGTCTAGATTGACAGATATCCAGAGGCTTTGACAGGTGCTCTGTCCATCCTCAGCAGTTCTCTATTTTAGTTGAGGTGTGACTGTGAGATGGGGGGGGGTGGGCATGGTGGCCATGGTGAGTGGGTGGTGGGAGAGCTAGGCACTGGGTCAGAGTTGTTCGTTGGTGAGTGAGGATCTGTGTGAGTGGGGTGGAGAGCCTGGGGGTCAGTGAGCTGTTGGACACCGCACAAACACATGACCACTTGTCAGCTCCCACGCACACTCTCCACTTGAGTTGAGCTCTCTTTTCACACACACACACACACACACACACACACACACACACACACACACACACACACACACACACACACACACACACACACACACACACACACACACACACACACACACACACACACACACACACACACACACACACAGGTAGCGTGTGTATGTTTACAAAGACCATTGCATAAGCGGATTTCAAGCAATAGTTTATTTCGTTTAGCAAAACTGATTGCATTATAAGTTGTCAATGGGAAGAAGTCTTAATGTCCATATGCAAACATTCAATGCCTCCTGATAACTTGGAAAAATAAAAAACAATGCCAATGGATGTGGAACGCAATAGCCTAACTGTCGTTAACCTTACCCTGCACTGATTTCTTTCCCCTTATGGACCAGAGCAACACACATATACACCGGACAATAATAGTAATAACTTGTCAAACAATCAACAGGCAAAACTGAAATATGTGCTCTTATATCTGTTGTAGCAAAATTAAACATGATTCAAGGAAACAAAAGAGAGTAATACTGACAGAAGAAGAAACGTTTTTAAAACGATGAGTCGCAATTCTCTTACCCAGTTTCCTAAGTGGGTCCTGCGTCTTGGGTTGGGATTCCACTGCCTTGGGTTCATGATGCACGGCGGTAAGAGGTTTCTTGCTCCTGCCCAACATTATGCAAGTTCCAATGCCGTCCTCGTTGTTGTTTTCTGTCTGTGGTTCTCTTGACTGATATGAAAACGTCAGGGGTGTGTAATTGAGGGAAGCGCAAATTCCCAATGCAGGTGCCGTTTTTTAACTCTTCGGCAAGTCTTGAGTTGTGTGTTTCGCCGTTGCGTCACCAGGATAGCGCACTACAGTAATTAATTCCCTTTCCATGTGAAGTCCCTCCCCATAGCAGTACGTAATCTGAGTCCAACAAGGGGCACAGAAACTATAGAAAACTATACCCACAGACGCAAATCAAATCACCTGTACCCACAGTCACACAGACATACGTTCATATAGCTTACTTTCTTTTAACATAGCAGGGGTATAGCCTACTTTCTTCTAACATAGTAGCCTATCAGGGGCATCGTGGTCGTGGCCAAAAGAAAGTTTCACAATCTCACTGACCTATTTCATAGGTAGGGTCTATTATTATGGTATTTGAATCGATCTAATAGCGTAGCCTACACTTCATGGTTCATGAAGAATTACAATGAATCATATACAGCCTACAAGTTGCATTTATTTAGTGTTCTTTAGCGCAGTTCCTCCGTCCAAAATGACGGGTGGCAGAAAGCAGTGTTTCGCACTCCAAAATATAGGCTCAATTCACACTGCATTGTTTTGCATTACAACATTCACTGATACACACAGCGCCACCCATCTGCAACCCATGTTCAAAGTATTATGATTTGGCGCCGCCTAGCGGGTGGGTGGGGTGTAGGCAGGAATTACTAAAGTAAGAAAGCCGCTGTCATGAGAATAATGGATCATCTGGCTATCGCTTTATTACAACCAAATTCAGTGAAATCATTCAAGTAAAGTGCCAAAACGCATAAACTGTATACTTTGACTATGCCTCTAACACATTGACTAAACGGTTTCATAATATCGCAGAGGCTGCAAGTAGCCTGGCCTAATTCTGTTCTGTTCAAAGCCAGGCTGCAGTGGTGATGAACATGATCAAATAGCTCTGAGCCCAAGTTCTGATGTATCACTACTTCTACATCAATATATTATTAACATACAAAGTCAATTTGTGCAAAGAGAAATGCTTTTGAAGGGCACTTGGGTTAATATGTGCTATATGTCATTGTAAGTAAGCCGGGGGGGAACACTAACTGTGGATTAGATGAATAGGTCTTGGTCTGCGATACTGCAGTGGCAAACCCGTGGGGTCGGGACTTAATTAGGTTTCAATAAGGGTATAAAGAGGATAATTAGGAGAATGAGCGAGCTCAGCTGTAGGTTCCAGGCCTAGGGGAGAGAGGCATGTTTCACAGACCATCTACAGACCTGATCCAAAGGGATCCATTTTAGAACAACCATTCAGGCTCTGTAAGCTTTGATGTGTAATATCAAAAGAGAAGACAAAGGTTAGAACAATATAATGCACATCCATATATTTATCTAAATACAGTATATGGCTCTGATATGTTAGAAGAAAATCCCAAATGGCTATAGAATAGATCTTTTGACCTATTCTCAATTGTACCCAGCCGTGTTGCAGTATATAGGGTGAGAGATTAACTCATGTACAATAATCCTCTCAGAGGCTCTGATCCAGGAGCTGCTGTGCTCCTGCCCAGGCATCTAGAGCATCCACTGAACACCACTGCCTCTGTCAACACCCACTACCCCGTTTGACAAACCCTACCATCCCTCCTGCTCCCCCAGCAATCACTCCCTTTTCAGTAAACAATAGGTTATATGACAGCTGATAGATACACAAGTTTGGCTGGTATCTGTCAATTGCCAAAAGTTTGCCTTGGACTGACTAATGTCTGGTCAGCCTCCTTTGAGTGTGTGTGGTACATTTTTGTATTTGTGAGCTTGCTATATATGTAGAAATGTATTTAGCACAACATACAAGGGCATATGTACTGTATATTAGTCTCTTTAATTCTGAGAGTTATAGCTAGCAAGCACCTCACACCAAACTAGTTAACCCTTATTTAATCAGGTTGACTGAGAGAACACATTACAGGAATAGCGCCTCATAGCGAAAGTTCCTCCTAGTTTGGGCCTATACATTCGGGCATAGCCTACTCTTGCGTCAACTGCTCCAAGAAAAATTATGATGAAAGGACCAAGAAAAAAAAGAGGACAGAAGGGAGAGATGCTCAATAAGAGAAAGCAATGGAGCAAAATAATAGATGAAAGAGAGGACAAAAGAATGTACGGGAGAGCAAGGGGTTGTGAGTGGGGGAATGATTGAAGATGACAATTTAGGATAAAATCAGGATAAGAGTGAATGTGATTGAGAGAAAGGTCTATGGCATGAGGGGGAGGGGATGCCTACCCACCGAAAAGTAGACCTACATGCATATAGCCTACAGCAGCCATCACACACAGTGGGAACCATGTAAAATGCCACTGCCCTCTCCATGTGGGAGGAATCTTTAGCCTGCAGAGAATAAGGACATTGCATATCAGTCAAAATATACAGACACTGTCATTTCTGTCTTGTGTGCATACCTTCAGTGAGATTTTCAAATAATGCATTCAACTGTGTATTTGTTATGCAAACATATGCCGTGTTTGAAGAGGTAATTACTCAATTATGACCGTTTGAAATGATATATGCTGCTTACATTCATGCAGATATAATTAGGTAATTTAAAAGACTAGCTATTTCAACCACAGTAGAGACCTAACTACCAGCTATCCTAGCTAGTAGCTGTATGCTACTAACTAACTAGCAAATCAGTGTTAGCTCAACATTTAGTTTGATTGCATGTTTTGAACGTTGTTAACCAGCTAACTATATTACAATACTGTGTCCATCGATACTCCCACTTTAGTGCAGGATGTTTGCTTAGTTAGAACTTGGTTATGGTAACATCCATAAAAATAAGGAATTGGCTTGCTAACTACGTTATTATTGGTCCTGGTCGAGCAAGCTCACATGCTAATGAATGATTTCAACCAGCTTACAATAGGCTTACATTTTACAATATGCTAATGTATACGAGTATGAAAGCGTTTGCCAAGACAATACAATATTTGGATCTAAAGTTGCATATTTCACTGCACATGCATGTGTGACACTAGTTAGCACATTAGCTAGCCAGCTAACCTCAGTCGGCAAGCCTTTATAGAAATAGAAACTGGGTCAAAGAGAGGCACGTTTAATCAACTGATAACTAATCGTTGACAATAAGCTTAAACATAACTCTAAAAAGTGGGCAATTGTGTTATTTTAACATTTCACCATTATATATTGTTCTGTAAAATTGAGTGGGACTTGCTACTGGCTAGCTAGGTCTCGATAAATAAAATGTCGCTTCTTTACGCGTCGTTCCACACTCTTATCCTTGCGCATTAGTGGGAGGCGAGGGAAATATCGCTCCGCACCAGAGAGAATAATAAAAAAAACGAATCAAGTTCAACCCTACACTATTTAAAACCACATAAAATAATAGTGTAATTGTTTAAATATTAACAAAATGAACATAGTGCATAGCCGTTAGTTAATCGTTTTTCTACACGGTCTGTAAAAAAGGACTAGTTTGTTCAGGATGACGGGTTCATTACCTTTAGAAAGAAAGGATTGTCTCAATGTTTGTGGGAGTGATGCAAAGCAAAACAATCATTAATAGACAAAAGACACGACATACTCCTATGTCATAATTTATTAGTGGTATACAGTATAAGTGGAATATCGATTAATGAAGATTAATTCGCAGACTCTTCCAAACGTGAACTAATTCCCCCCTCCATTTATACATGGTAGCGTCTGAAAGAATGCCCCGGACTACTTTCCTCTTGGACCCAATGTGCACTTGATTGACTCTCGGGATAACCAATAATAATATGATTCAAGCTTAGCAACAGTGAATATGCAATTTTGTCCAATAGCAGCAATGAGAGGGTGGTCCTATATCCTAAAACTTGATTGGTTTAAACTTTCGATAAATGCACTAGAATTGTGGGTCATGTAGTTGGTCATGGACGGTCTAGCTAGTAATTTACCTACATTGGAACTACATATCCCACAAAACAAGTAGAGTCAAGAAAATCAGCATGCGCACTGGCGGTGGTAGAGTTTATATAAAACCGCGAACTCATTCTGTGGTAGCATACTGGACAGTCACTGTTGTGGAGATGAAATACGAACCTGAGAAGGATTACTAGCGGCACCGAAATAGTTAACCTTAGTTCGCTAGCTAGCTACAGTAGCTCTGACGAATCATTCGCGAAGTAACAAGTGTTACCATTCATAACTTTGTTTTTAAGAGTAGCGATAGTGACCGTTTCGAAAGTTAGCTAAACATTTCTTGTCAAGTAAATGTTGCTCATATTAAGACACAGAAACAGTATACTTAGCAAAAGTTTGCAAAATATATTTTAATTAACATTTAGTTTAATTCGCACAGAGACAACGTTTGACATGTGGTAAGGCAAATATCCCAACAGCATACATCAGGATGACAGAACCGAGCATTGAGAAGACCCATCACCTGAAAACTTCAGATACCCCATCAAGTGGGAGAGGAAGAGTTGTGGAGCATCCCCAAACCAATGAGAGCAGTGGACTTGAGACTGGCGGTAGGGGGCGATATGGAGATAAACGGCAGCAAGCAGAGAGTGACGGCGGGGTTATCCCTGCAAACAAGTTGTGGCAAATGCAAGGCGGGCAGAGGGAGGTGTGCCCAAGATTCGTTGCCGGAAATACACTTCCTAAGTGCCCAGCAGCAACACAGCCCTGCCAGGAACCCGGAGCAGATGCAGCCGGAGAGGGTGGCCTCGTAGCCCACGGAAATAGTGGAGATGGACCGCACGAGGAGACCCTGAGTCAAGTGCAAGGCGAGTGTGGGAAGAGAACCGACTCTGGCTCTCCAGGCGCCGGGGCAGCTGTAGATGCGCGTCAGGGCAAGAAGAAACACAGGCGTCGACCATCCAAAAAGAAGCGTCAATGGAAGCCCTATTTTAAACTTTCTTGGGAAGAAAAGAAAAAGCTTGACGAGCGAGAGACCGAACGAGCGTCCCGAGTGAGAGCAGAGATGTTCGCGAAGGGGTTGCCCGTTGCCCCCTACAATACAACGCAGTTCCTTATGGATGAACACGACCGAGAGGAACCGGATCTGAATACCGAAAGTGGTCCCCGACGTCAGTTGGGGACTGGTGCTCGCCCAGAGGACACCGCAAGTGAGGACGAGCTTTTCGATGTGGAGGAGGAGGAGGACTATGGCAGCGGTGGTGGCAGCGACGGCATCGGGAGGCCTGGAAACGCAGGTGGGGAGTTTCTTCAGAGAGACTTTTCCGAGACCTACGAGAAATACCACATCGAGAGTCTTCAAAACATGTCCAAGCAAGAGCTGGTTCAAGAATACCTGGAGCTAGAGAAGTGCATGTCCCGTCTGGAGGAAGAGAACACCCGCTTGCGACGCGTAACCAACCCGGACATCACAGATGATAGCCAGGTGCCCCAGTCGAATTCGGCGCGGATCAGAGAATTGGAGGGTGAATTGGAGAGACTGAGGGCGCAGAACATTGAGCAACGTCCGCAGAGCAAGGAGCAGATTGTCACATTAGGTGACTAGAAATGGATAGAACCAGGTAAAATATGGAAACGAGGGGACTAAACAGGACTTTAAAGTGTCACCAGTTTTATGAAATCGGTTTGTTAACTCTGGAAGGTTCAGTGACGGTCCGTAAATTGCGTTGCAAAATTTGAGCATTCTTTTCTATTTGGACTGTAAGGCGCCTGTTTAAAGTTTTTCAATAAGTAATGTATATATTTAAAATTATTTTCTTTTTTATAAAGAGAATGTATTTGGAAATACGTTGTTTTTGTTTCCCTGGTATGCATGCATTAAAATACTCTATCCCACAATTTGTTAAATCAGCAGGACTGTTTGTCCAAATGTAACATTTGTTTAAAAAATGCTTCTTTTGAGAATTTCAAATAACTTTCCCAAAATTAAATGTGCAAATTAACATGTACACAAACAATTTTTTTTTTTTTCCCGTAGGGGGTAAATAAAGATTTTGCCTGATGCCAACAAAGTATTTGGCTATTATCTGCAAGCCATTTTACAGCTATTGACTTGCATCAATTTCTTTTCACTATTTAGGCAGATGTAAAGTGATGGAATATGCCTAGTTTTTCAGACTCATTCAGATGTGTCCTTACTATCCTTAGACGAACCACTACCAAATCAGGTAAGTTGTGACTGCATCACTCATTACCACTATAGAAATTATATGCAGGTTGCATAATGCAACCATTGGTAAACAACTGCCAAGAATCTGCAGCCATATATTTAGATATGCAGGGTTGGGGAGTAACTGATTAATTAGGAAGTAATCTCCAGTCAGTTAGTTTGGGTAATCCAAAAGTTACGTTGATTACAATGTTGGACAGGTAACTAGTAAAGGATGACATTTAGAAAGCATTTTTTATTTTAACTAGGCAAGTCAGTTAAGAACAAATTCTTATTTACAATGACTGCCTACCCCGGCCAAACCCTGACGATACTGGGCCAATTGTGTGCCGCCCTAAGGGACTCCCAATCACAGCTGGTTGTGATATAGCCTGGAATCGAATCAGGGTCTGTACCCAACCCTGGATATGTCTGTAGCTGTTGGTTTTGTGAGGTCTCACAACATATCCTTACAAAAGCTATTTTGTACTCCAACTCTCAATAGGTCACCTCTTGACCTGTCTCAGTGGTATGCGAAATGTTGCAGGCTAAAGCTCATCGAGCAGATGACTCCGACTTGCTAAAATAGTATTTCTAAACAAGGCAAGGGTCCTATTGGAGTTGCATTACCCTACTTCCATGGTATAATTTGGGATATGGAACTTATTGGGCCAAGGGTAATCAACACATGTCAGGGAAGAACTTTGTCACTTTTTCATTTGGGATAGCAACATTTACTATCCCAAATTATACCATGGAAGTAGGACCCTTGCCTTGTTTAGAAATACTATTTCAGCAAGTCGGAGTCATTTTGCTATTACTCATAAAATGAGATTGGTAGGCTTAACATTCACATTGAATTCATTCAAAAACAAATCCAATGAAATGAGTAATTTTTGTTCTTCAGGTCCAAATCATTCTAAAGTATCCAACATTAAGTGTTGTCCAATTAAGTTACTTATGTATGAAACTGGCCAGGTAAAACAAACCAATGCATGGATTGCTGTCATACCTTGTCCATAGACTTACAGGGTAAGGAAACCAATATATAGTTTGGGTGAACTATCCCTTTAAAGAGAGGAAAGCTAATAATAAAAAATAAGTAACGCTGACCCATTTAGCCTGTTTTCAGACTCAGAGATAAAATGTTGTCAAGATCATTGACACAAAGTTGGAAATACACTTCTGTGTCAATATATTCCAAAATGGTACATTTTATGTACAACGTGGGCTGTGGGCAGATCAAATGAAATCGCTTACCAACTAGAGTTGTTTGTACTTAGATTGCTAGCTAATTGTTAACATACCTCTGTCTAAAACGCAGGTTTGGTAACTAGCTATATGGCTGGTCAAAATATGCATATATTTACCATGCTAGGCCAGCTAACGACTTCCTTGTTTTTAGCAGGACTATGCTAACTTGTTAGCTAGCTAGGTTTTACGCAAATTTACACACTTAAATTCTCCCAATCAAACGAGGTTTACCGACATACAATACACTGAAACAAATGTATACAAAACTTCAGGAATCTTAATTGAATCTACGGATATAATTTGCACCGATTTCGAGTTGTCAGGTCCTCTGGATGCATTCAGGGAAGTGTGGTGCAAGACTGACTGCTCTACAGCATAATTATGGGTAATGTAGTTCCAAGATTCATCCGTGATGTGATGGAAAAAACATTTACAGCATTTTTTTATTGTGGTGCAGGATGCATTGGGTGGATGCCAATCAGTGGCGTCACAAACCTGGTTCCACTTTGTTTGTGAATTCATTTTGTTCATGTGGACTGACATCCTTCCCAATTTCAATGAAAATATCTGAAACTGTTGCCTGGAATGACACATGTCAGCAATGATCACAGAATACTATTGACATTAAACATTTCCAAAATTATCAAGCAACTGCAAAACATTTTTAAAACGTAATTCTGTTTATTTACATCATATAACCTTGCTTTGAAGCAAAATGCCATCGAATGAAATGGTTCCAGGTGGATAACCTTCAGACAGGACATTTTCTTAGATTGTTTACTCAAAGCAATTCAAAATGTTACATATCAAGGCAATATGTACAAAATATTATCAGACATAATAACAAACATAAGGTATATCACACTTCAAGAAACGGACAGTTAAACACACATCGAGTGTTGTCAGAATCTTCTAAAAATGTTTTGTATTCATCTTTTTGATGAAGGCATGAGCAGTTTGGTTCAGCTCTGTTAAGCTTAGCTGTATGTCTCCTATTGGCTGACAGTTTAAATGTATACAGTTAGTTCATCAAACAACATCTAATGCAAATGAGTTGGTACCATATTACCCTGTTCTAGGTATTGATTACCCTTACTTAGGGCTTGTTATGTGAACCCTACAAAACACTGTCCACATGAAAGAACCTCTGTGTGTGAGAAAAGCAGGTGAGAGCACCATACATCCCCTCCCCTTGCAGCATCAGGTGTTCTGCTGTTTGTTAATGCTTGTTAGATGCAAACCGACTGCATCGACAAGTCCTTGGCCAGACACAGTGTGCTTTTAATGGCCTCCCAGAGAGGCTGTATGTATGATACACGTCTTTGGGTCAGCGGATAAGATGTCAGCACAGCAACGAGAAGAGAATGGATTCAGTCTGGCTTATAACTAGATGTGAAGGTTGAGGCTTCTGGCGTCGAGAGTCTGGAATAATGAGGGTTAATGGGGAGGTGAGGACTGGCCATGGCACTGCAGAACAAAAACACTCTAGAAATCAGGCACTTGTAGGGCAACTCTTGAGGTAAGACAAGACTAACTAAAAGTCAATGACATTTTATGATGACAAAATTCCTGCCAGGCAAAGGGGGAAACCAAAGAATAACTCCCCTATGACATTGGTCGAGGGACAGTTAATAAAGAGTATTTGGGAAATGGAAACTCATCTTGGACCATGGCCAAGAGAATGGCATGCAAGTCTAGAAACACAGCAGACCCAAAAATGACTACTTATGGTAACCACATTTCTACAATCAGTCATTTGTATCCAGGAATTCTGAAGCACCCCACTCACAGTGGTCATTCAATTGAGTCTAACTTTACGGAAATGTAATATATGACATGAAAAATCATGTGTAGATGGCTTAATACTTGAAATATTCCTGATAATATAACATATCAAATATAATTGACAGACTTTACAAAATGTAACTTTGTGTATACATGCAGGTTGCATTTATAATCCTTGACGTTTAACAGGGCATGTTGTCAATATTTCGCGCTTTCTAAAATGAAAACAAGTGTTTCCTCTGGTACACGTAGGCAGGTTTGGTCAAGCAAATGATTACCAACTAATACTTCATCCAATTGAAAAGACAGTTATGATAGAGTTGATGCAAGGACAGTATGTGATCGTTCTTTGATAAGAGAACTGAGATGCATACACACATTATTCTGACTTAAATTAGGTTATGGTAGAGTTGTTTGCTGCCAAATAAGATAAGCATTGTCAGCATAAGGTAGATAGTAGTGTCAGTAAGGGGAGAGTCCATTGCTTTCTTCAAATGCGGAAATGGATGCTAATCCAGCCATGAAACGGAGAGGCATTTCAACGGCCACAATTTTGACTGGAGAATGTTAATGTTGGATGAGTTATTCTATCTTTGCCAAATGAGAGAAAGTATTTCTGCATAGTACTGTGAGTCACAGAGAAAGGCCGTCTACGAGGAAACAAGGAGCTTTAAGTCAGGTTTAGGATTTTTCTTTTTTGTTTGTTTTAAAAACAGGTACATCCGAGAAGTCAAAACACAATAAAAAGTACTTATTCTTTTCATACAAAAAATATATATATAATATTTACTGTATATAAAACAAAAAAATTATATATTAAGGGAAACATTTCAAGTAACATCTTGAAGGAAATTATGGTGCACCTGTGTGCACTTATGTAAACCATAAAACAATTTTAAAAAAAATAAAGATAATGTAATATATATATTTACAAGGTTAACTTAACAAGGCTTTTTACAAATGTTACAAAATAGTTCAACACACAAACACCTGCACACTCAAACATACGAGTATTGTCAGGCAAACACACATATGTACAGACAGACAAACATTAACGAAGACTGTGTGTGTGTGTGTGTGTGTGTGTGAGAGAGTTATGTTATTTCTGTGTGTTGGCAACTAGTTGAGTGTTAGAGCCAGTTGTTCTGTGGTCATCATAGTAACAGAATATTAAGGAAGACCGATATAGAAGTCAGTGCTGGGGCCAACGGTTAGACAGAGTTCTCCCTTAAAACTCACTTTCCAATACTGCTTGTACTCTTCTTATAGTGTATGTGTGGATCTCTCAGCTAGTGTGTGTGTCTTTGTGTCTGTATGTGAGTGTGAGTGTGAAAGACAGAGAGAGAGAGCTCACAGTCCTGTTGAAAGTTTCACTCTGTGAGGAACCCTGGGTAGGCTTGGTTTGGCATGCTCTTCCCTGTGCATTGGGAGAGGACAACCCACTTCCTGTGTCAGACAGGAAGCAACCGAGAGGACAGGAAGGATCCTATTATTCAGTAACACACCGTCTGTCGGCTTTAATATCAACTGTGATGAGGTCTATCTGTCTGTGCGTCTGCTGCCCCATTGCAATTTTGCATTATTTTATTTTATTTTTAAAACACACAAAAGAAATAAGCTTTGGAAAATACTGGAATGCCCCTTGCCATGCAAACGGAGTAGACTGGAGGCCGGAAACTGTTCTCAGACCTGTCACAAGACCCCTTGTGTCTGTCTGTGGCTCTGCTGTCCACTACCCACTGCCATCATGCAACTGACTCAGGGTCAGCACTATCTAACCCTCTAACACAGCAGCCCTGGCTCAGCAGCTCAGGGGAGGGAGAATTTGAGAGGGAGGCCAGGGGCCTTGTAACTTACAGGGATATGAGTCTTTGTCCATACTTTTACAGGTACTGATGGAACCTGGAGGCGGGTGCTCGGCGTGTGACGGGGGGATTCTGGCCCAGGGGAAGAGGGTGTCTTGGGTCAAGCTCCTGGTGGTCGAGGGGTGATCCCTGTGGTTTGCCCTGGTTGGAAGTGGCCAGCGACATGGGGAACTTGTTGGTGGCTAGCGCAGGCCTCTTGTCGCCCGACTCGGTAGGTGAGACCACCACAGTGTGTCTTCTCCAGGCCCGTCTCTTCCTCCTCGTCTCCGGGGAGAGTGGCTTCCTCAGCCCCACGATGCGTAGGTCATCAGCCGAGCCCAGCAGGCGTGCACGCACCTGGTCAGCCAGAGACCCTCGCCCTTGACCCTGCCCTGTCCCGCTGGGGGTGAAAGAGGCAGCCTCGCTGGGGGGCAGGGCTTCTTTTGGCCGGGGTGGACGTAGGCTCTCCTGGCTGCTCCCTGAGGAAGGGTTGGTCCTGGATCGGTTCCTCTGGGCCCCTGGTACCCCAGCTCCCTCCTCTCCTGAAGGCCCAGGGAGGTCGAGAGAATGAGCCTTGGTCTTCCCTCTGTTCTTTAGCTTCTTCCTGGCCAGCGTGTCACACTGGATCAGCTTGTGGGAGTTGAAGGAGGGCCTGGGGTGTAGTCTGTGGGTGGTGGAGGAGGAGGAGGAGGAGGGGGTGGTGGATCGCGCCCCACCCTCGCTCCTCTCCCCAGGGTCCTGAGTATGTGTGGAGGGCGTGGGGGTGGGGGTGGTGTGCTGGGTCGTAGGGGAGACAGGGTGGGGTTTGTAGTGTGTGTAGAGGAAGCTTCGTTGTGCTGCTGTGGGGGTCTGTGTGGGGGTTGGGGGTGTGAGGGTGGGTGTAATAGATGCAGGGGAGTGTTTCTCAGGTCTCTCCTGGGTAAGGGAGCGTGAGGCGAATCCGCTCTCATTGTCTGTCTCGCTCACCAGCTCGCTGCGCTCGTCGTCAGCTTCATCGCACCGGCCCTCAGACGTCAGGCTCCGCCCCAGTGTGGAAAGGGTGGAGTAACCGGAGACGATAGAGCGAGCATCCTCTGGCCCCCGCCACACCCTGCCCTTCACCTCCGCTGTCACCGCCTCTTCCTCAGAGAGCAGCATCACCATCTGCCCTGCTTTCACTTTCTCACTACCGCATGGCATACTGGGAACTATCACCTCCTCTACCTTCTCTCTCACTCTCTCTACTACAGACTCTTCTTCTTCTTCCTCCTCATCTTCCTCATCCTCTCCCTCTGCTCGTGGGGCGGTGTCTGTTCCTGCCACCACCAGCCCCGCCTCTTCTCCCTCCTCTGCCCCCAGGTGGCTGGCTTTGATTGGCTCGTGCTCCGAGTCGTCGTCTGTGCTGCTGCCCACGAGGCGGCCGTTGTGGCGATTCCTGCGCTTGCGTCCGGTGACGGCGGACATGATGGACAGGGTCAGAAAGTCCTTGGCAGTGAGGTCTCGCTTTGACCCCCACGAACCCTGAGGCAAAACAAAGTCACATAGGTCAAAGGTCGGAGGATTTACACAACCTCAACCATAACTAGATGGTGTGAAGAAAAATGTTGTTACTTGCTTCAGCTCTGTGAAGCTGCCCTGTGTGATATGAGTGGCCAGAACAGCATAGTTGGCTATCTGAGGCCTTACCTTAGATTTAGCTGAGTCACTGTTGGTTGAGTCTAAGAGAGGACAAAGAGAGAGGGTCAGAGGGGAAGGTACACTGTAAAGCTGGTCTGTGTTACATGGGAGGAGAGGAGGAGCGTGAATGGCTGTGATGGGGGGGCACAGAGCTGCTGCTCAAAAAACAAACCTTTCTGCTATCTAGCTAGCTAGAGCTTTAAAAACACACCCTTTTGACACTGTTATAACACAGGAAATATTAGGGACTGCTCTAATGCAACACCAATCCAATTAGGAGAGAGATGTGCATCCTCTGTGCCCACCCTCTACCCGTCACCTTCCCCTGGGGAACAGAACCATACAGACACTGGTCACACACCATTAACACACAGAACAACGTGGCATCACTAACCACTGATTGTCATGGAGTTGATCAAACTGACTGGTATGTGACAAGGGTTGTTGGAGAGAGGGGCGAGGTTGGGGAAAAACAACAGCATTAAGGAATCACAGCACACACTGATGACATCACGGCAAACACTGATGACAACTGGTGAAGGAGGAGTCGGGAGGAGGGAAGGCAGAAAACAAGGTTGAGTAAAGGGTTTTTCAATCACCACACACTCACGCCCTTGCTCTCACTCACTACTGCTCACTCACTAGCTAGTTCTCACTCCCACTCACTAGCTCTCACTCACACTCACTAGCTCTCACCAGCTCTCACTCACTTTTCTCACTCACTAGCTCTCTCTCGCTCTCACTCACTAGCTCTCACTCGCTCTCACTCACTAGCTCTCACTCACAAGCTCGCACTCTTGCTCTCACTCACAAGCTCGCACTCTCGCTTTCACTCACTAGCTCACATGGTCTCTCTCACACGGTCGCGATCACACGGTCTCGCTCACTCACTCATACTCACTAGCTCTCACTACCGCTCACTCACTAGCTCTCACTTTCATTCACTCACACTCACTAGCTCTCACTCACTAGCTCTCACTCACACTCACTAGCTCTCACTCACTAGTTCTCACTCACAAGATCTCATTCACTAGCTCTCACTAGCACTCACTCACTCACTCACTCACAATAGTTCACACTCACTAGCTCTCACTCACTACTTCTCACTCACAAGATCTCATTCACTAGCTCTCACTAGCACTCACTCACTCACAATAGTTCACACTCACTAGCTCTCACTCACTAGTTCTCACTCACAAGATCTCATTCACTAGCTCTCACTAGCACTCACTCACTCACAATAGTTCACACTCACTAGCTCTCGCTCTCACTTACACATGCTCACTCACACGCTCTCACTAAAATGGTCTCACTCATACATGCTCTCACTAAAAATACACACACCGTCTTATATAACTAACCTTGTGGGGAGACAATTCAGTCCCATTCGAAATCCTATTTTCCATAACCCTAACCTTAACCCTAGCTCCTAAACTTAATTCTAACCTTAACCCTAGCTCCTAAACTTAATTCTAACCTTAACCCAAGCTCCTAAACTTAATTCTAACCTTAACCCTAGCTCCTAAACTTAATTCTAACCTTAACCCTAACCCCATTTGACCTTGTGGGGACCAACAAAATGTCCCAGTTGGCCAAATATTTTGTTTGTTTACTATTTACTATTCTTTGTTTGTTTACCCCACCCCACACACACCCACACCCACACACACACCACACACCACACACACACACACACACTAAAACCCCAGAGTAGCACACGAGAGGGCCTATACAGAATGAGTGGAGCAGGTGAGGTAGACAGGACAGACAGATGGAGAGATCACTATAGAGGGGCTTTCTCTCTCAGTGACAGAGAACACAAAGTCAGTAATCCATTAGTCAGACTGGGTGACAGTACAGGGTCATCCTCACACACAACTCCTGCCTTAGTCAGACGGACACGGAGAGGAAGCCGAGAGCAACTTCCTCTGAAGATGGTGACACATACCAAACACACCCACCCACTTTTTTACTAACAAAACACCATCACACCCAAACTCACTATTTCTCACGCACACAAACACAAACACACACAGGAATTGGCAGGGGAAGTCCCATCCTACCGCAGTGGCTGCTCCACAGGCTCAGCTAAGAGAGGGATGCAGCGATGTAGAAGAGACAGTGAAGGAGGAGTAATAAAGAAGAAAAGAAAACCAGGTGAGAGGAAAGAGGCACACAGTCTAGTGATCAAATCAGGAAGGAGAGAAACTCGGCAAGGGCCAATCATTTCAAATCTATGTCATGCCTATTTCCTGATTGTATGGGATTGGTTCAACTGTGTGGCTGTCAATGATGGTTGACAGTCACTGATTGGCCAGGTCGGCCACAGTGTGAACCGTGATTGGTCTGCACAGGCTGTCAGTAGCTCAGTGCAGGTTGTGATTGGATGCATTTGGGCAGTGGTGGGCGGGCCCTCACCTGACGCCTCCCCTAGCAGAGCGGTCCTGCCGATGTTGGAGAGCAAGTGGTCGATATTGGGGGCAGGCACCAGGTCCTTCGTGTCTACTGGAGTCTGAAGGGGAGAAAGGCATCGAGTCATAAACAACACATGAACACTGGATTTAAGTCCTGCATCAGAATCAGTGACTGTGTCCCAAATGGCACCCTATTCCATATAATGCGCTATTTTTTCACGGCCCATAGGGCTCTGGTATAAAAGTAGTGCACCGCGAAGGGAATAGGGTGCAATATGAGACGCAGGCAATGACGCATAGGTAAGATGTACGGTATCATAGCACATCCCCAGGATTCTACTTGGGCTGTTTACTGGAGCAGATTACACTGTGAGCTCCAACATGACCGTGTGAACTGAACAGCCGTCCCCACATAGTTTCCACAGTTTGCAGAGTAAGTCCCACTGTACCTTCTCATCCTTGTCCTGGTCCTCACTGAAAAACCAGATATACTGTCGGAGGAAACACAGAGAGAGAGAGAGAGGAGGCAGAGAGAAAGAAGAGATCTGTGAGAAGATATTCCGATATTCCGGTAGAGCCAGCTCATTGGAGGAGAGCTAACATGAAGCCAGTAAACAGGTTTGTCATTGGTTGGGATGAGAGGGTCACTCACGTGTTGGATGAGCGTCTCGACTATCTTGTAGCGGTCAGGCATGTGAGTCACCATGTCTGTCATGTTGTCTTCAGACGTCCGCACCAGCGTGGGCCCGAACACCAGGGCCAAGTTACGAGGTTCCATCTACACGCACAGAAACAATACACCTCCTTATAAATCAGTCTCCCTTAATCATCTGTTACTATGGCGACCACGTGTTTAACACATCTGAACTGTGACTCTGTAAAAAGTAGGGCACTTTACATAGGGAAGGAAGTGCCATTGGGTCCGGGACAAACGTCGGACACTACATAGGGAATAGGGTGCCATTTAGGACGCAGACTATAATAATATGTTCATGTTAAAACACTACGATAACAGTATCCAGACCTTGTTTTTCTCACAGTGGTCAGCTACCGTCTTCAGATGGCCAACCAGGAACTTGAGAGTGTGGTAGTAATGGTCTGGTAAGTCACGGATCTAACACACACACACAGAGACAGAGAGAGAGAGAGAAAAAGAGAGAGAGAGACAGAGAGAGAGAGAGAGAGAGAGAGAGAGAGAGAGAGAGAGAGAGAGAGAGAGAGAGAGAGAGAGAGAGAGAGAGAGAGAGAAAAGAGAGAGAGAGAGAGAGACAGAGAGAGAGAGACAGAGAGAGACAGAGAGAGAGACAGAGAGAGAGAGAGAGACAGAGAGAGAGAGATAGAGAGACAGAGAGAGATAGAGAGACAGAGAGAGAGATAGAGAGACAGAGAGAGAGAGAGATAGAGAGACAGAGATAGAGAGACAGAGAGAGAGAGAGAGAGAGAGAGAGAGAGAGAGAGAGAGAGAGAGAGACAGAGAGAGAGAGAGAGAGAGAGAGAGAAAAAGAGAGACAGAGAGAGAGAGAGAGAGAGAGAGAGAGACAGAAAAAGAGAGAGAGAGAGAGAGATCAACACCTCTAAGTATCCTGTGTAATCTGTTAGCCCTTGAACATATCATCCTTCCAGGGAAAGACTATACCGGATATGCAAAGAGAAGAACATGTTCAGACAACGTTCACATACCAGTTTTTTCATGGTCTTTAGCCGGTCCCCGGCATTCTCCATCCGGTTTGCGTCGATAAAGTCATTGTACTTATCTGTGAGGATGAGAGTAACATGAGTAGTTACAGTACATTAAAATAAAAAGTAACATTCAACTGTAACTGATAAAAGGAGGATGAAGGAGAGTTTATTCCTGCCTTCTACTGACGGCTCATCTAATGAAACGGGGACTCACCGTCAGTGAAGAGGGGCTCCGGAAGTTTCCTGAAGAAAGACTTGAGCAAGCTGCTGATCACGTTCAGGTCCTGCCATTTCTGTGAAGTGGTAAGAACAGGGAGAGAGAGGTCAAAGGCAATACTAAAGGGCCAACCGTCAGAGACACGGTTGGATAGAAGAGTTGATGGTCATGTCATCCTTTCCCTTTGCTGAACACTTGTAAACCCCACTGATGCTGTTTAACACCATCCCACAGATGACTAGATATACTGTGTCTATCTAACCCAGTCACTGTGTACTGTGCCTATTGCTTACTGTACGTTAGGGTGTGTGTGTGTGTGTGTGTGTGTGTGTGTGTGTGTGTGTGTGTGTGTGTGTTGTGTGTGTGTGTGTGTGTGTGTGTGTGTGTGTGTGTGTGTGTGTGTGTGTGCCCATGCGTGCGACTGGGGTCCTGCTCTGCTCACCTCCTCTGCAGGGTTGATGTCCGACCCCTTGTTGAGCTGGTCCTGAAGGCTGGACACCACTGCGTTGTTCCCTGGGACCCTGTAGATGCCGGTGTACTCCAGACCCATGTCCTCCACCAGCCCACAGCAGATCTCCACGATCATAGGGATGAACTGGGAGGACAGACAGACAGACAGGAGAGGGGAGGGTCAGACAGGAGTGGACCCACATACCTTACCAGCACACAGATACATCATAGTAAACAGTAGACACACACTGACTCATACATGTCCATACGCCATGCATTTTCAGTAAATACTTTCACAGGGCATATAAACAAGCACAGAATGATACATTTACAGAATATGATCCGATTAGAAGATGGGAGGCTCTGGCTGACCTTGTTGTTGGCGGCTGGCTGGCAGTCTTCTAGCCGCACTCCAAAAGCCTTGGGCCCTGACTTCTTGGACTTCTTCATGATGTTGATCCCCCATGGTGACTTAGGGGGGCTGCTCTCATCTGGGGACGGACAGACAGAGGGACAGCGAGTCAGACAGACAGAGTCAGAACAAACATCCATCGGGAATGACCACTGCTGGTTGGTTCCTGCCTCTGACCTTTGCCCCCGGTAGGGTTCTCCATCTTGGCCAGCAGGAAGGAAGGCTTGGCACGGGACACCCTGGGAGAGGAGTCCGGCTTGTTGCCTGTTGGACTGGAGGCAGGGGGAGACAGAGAGAAGACTGTTACAAACGGACTCTGCCAGGCAGGACAAGCAAGATGGATGTACCAAACACTACTGCTGTATAGTGACAGGCATGTGTCCTTCACCTCTGTTTCCTGTAGTCATTGAGCTTCTTACTGATCAGAGCCTGTCTTGAGAATCCCAGCTCCTGAGACAGACAAACACACGGTCCACTCCCTCATCAATACAGCCTTACACTGTAGCAACACCAGTGAAGAAAGGTGACATGTGCAACAATGTTACAGGAGATCAAGAAATAGAATGCAGTGTGTGACATAAGATATGAGGGTTGTAGGGTCCGAGTTGAGAGGTCAGAGGGTTCTAGGTTCAGAGTTTAGAGGGGAAAGGTCAGTTGTGAGGTGAGAGTGGTGCCCTCTGACCCACCTCATTGTCGGTCTTGCTGTTCTCGCTGATGACCTTGATCCAGTCCAGCATGTCCTCTCTGTCCTCGGCCTGCAGCAGGTATTCACAAAAGTCCTGAGTGGTCAGACGCAGCGCGTGCTTGCGCTTGGTCTCGCTGTACGCTATGTCCACCAGGCAGCCCCGGATGCTGATTGGCTGCTCCTCGTCGGCATCGCCTCCCAGAGTGGCGCCCCGCAGGACCGCCTCCCTCTTGTCCTTGTAAAGGAAGAGCGAATGGGAGCGCAACACTGAGAAGACCCGCCTCCACGGACGCATGCCGCTGCCCACCTTCTGTAACACACAACGGAATGGAGTGAGAGACAGAGAGGACCGAGAGAGAAGAAATGGAGTGAGAGACAGAGAGGACCGAGAGAGAAGAAATGGAGTGAGAGAGGACAGAGAGAAGAAATGGAATGAGACAGAAAGGACAGTGAGAGAAGAAATGGAGTGAGAGACAGAGAGAAGAAATGGAATGAGAGAAAAGAGAGAGAAGAAATGGAGTGAGAGACAGAGAGAGAAGAAATGGAATGAGACAGAAAGGACAGTGAGAGAAGAAATGGAGTGAGACAGAAAGGACAGTGAGAGAAGAAATGGAGTGAGAGACAGAGAGAAGAAATGGAATGAGAGAAAAGAGAGAGAAGAAATGGAGTGAGAGACAGAGAGAGAAGAAATGGAGTGA